>NC_056741.1:1430971726-1431011726 GCF_019279795.1 Protopterus annectens
AGAACTGGGTGAAGTCTATTGAATCATTCTTCCTGGTCATAATTTTCATGGACAAAGTGTAAGGATCCAGAGTTTTTTTATGGATTATATTGTTCTGTTGGCCTCACATTACTGTAATCTCCAATATGCAAAGGAGTAGATTAATATGAAGTGACTGACATGAAAATCAACACCCATAATCAGAAGTCATGAGTCTCTCCTTCAGAAACTGAATTGCTGTCTGCAGGTAAAAGGTTAGCAGCTATGCCATCTGAGGGAGTCAAATTATCTTGGGGTATTGTTCTTGAGTGAGAATAGAGGGGAATGGGAGACTGAACAGTAGATGGGTGCATCAACAGAAGCCCCACAATTGTTGTATCAGACTTTAGTGAGAAATGAGTCATAGTTGGACATCTCAGTTTACTGGTGAGTCTTTGTTCTTATACTCATCCATGATCATGGCCTTTGAGTCATGTCTAAAAGGATGAGATCATGGATACAAATGGTAGAAATGAGGTTTCTTTCCAGGGTAGGCTTACTTTCCATTACTTGGCAATCTGTGTGATCTCGGAGAAGAACCATTGTCAATTTGAACTGAAAGTAGTAATTTCATATGATTTGGACACACAGTAAGATTCCCCCAAGCCACCTACCTGAGAGGTGTATTAGGAACAACCCACTTGAATGGGCTTGAAGGCAGACCCAGGATAGACCTGGAAAATTGTATTTGTCATCTTGTCATAGAACACCTCAGTAGATCTCACAAGATAACTAAAGACTGTTGCTGGGGTTAGGGAATTCTGGTCTGCTGCACTGTTCGGCTCTTTTCTACCATAACTCTTCCCAGGAAAAGTGGTTTATAAAATGGATGGATGGATGAATGGATGGATGGATGGATGGATGGAAAACACAGAGAATAAAGGGCAATACATTATGAATTAAATAAATGCAAGGATGCAATAAAAATTGATACAACAAACTGAAAAAAAAATGTAGCTAAGCTATTAGGAAGAAATATGTAACAGTGAGACTGGAATTAAATATAGTATTGATATAAATGAAATAAAGAGATCAAGAGCTGGATTCATAAATGCCTTAAGCCAGAGACAAGGAATATTTTGCTTGGAATAAGATGCAAGCTGGCTGGTTGCAATCCATGGCCTGGAACCTTCCTCCACATTTTCTGAAGTGTGGGGCATTACCAGCAAGGCACGTCTACAAATACTGTCTGCACTGATGCTGTTGAGCATTCTTAAAGGTAGCCAGTGTGCACTACATCAATCTCAGGAAGATGCAAGTGTCTCTGTACATGTCCCACCCTACTTCTTTGTCTTCGCAGCTCAGGAAAACCATTTACAAACTATTACCTACATGCTGTGATAGACACAGAATGTGCATGAACTGGGATGATAAAATCAAATGTACTGTATAACAGCTCTGTTATAAGTTGCCTGTAATAGATCTCTAGATCATCTACACTGTAATCTAGTAGGAGGTCATCCATTAAGGGCATCAAAGCACCACAGGAGATATTTCTCAAGTCCCTGTTTTGGATCACATTGAGATGGGGCATCATAATGAGGGTGAACCCCAGAACAAAACAGACTGGGTAAGGGACAGACTTTAAAACTGACTCCACCTCCTGTTCAGATATGACCAATCCTAGTGAGAATATTACGCTTAATGACTGTGCTGTTATATAGGTTCATAGGTTGATACTAGGCTATCTGCCCTAGGGCATTTACAAGCCTAGCCAGAGTGTGTTTGGCTTTCGCCACTGTTAGAAAAATATGTATTAATGTGTGTGCTTAATGCTAATTAAAAACTAAAAGAGTTAACACGTTTTCCATTCTATTTTATATACACTATTTTACATGCAGCTTAGTTTTATATGACACTAAAAGATGTTTTTGAAACTGCAGTGTGCTTTCTGAAACTTGCAAGATGCCCTCTGACCTAGTAACTGCTAGCACAGCAAAATTCATGTTTATGCCTTTTGGAAATGTACTTGAAAAACAGGTGATTATCTGCTAGGTCAGGAAGCAATGAATGAACAATGCTATATTCTATAATGTTATGATTTTGAACAATTAGCTCTGTTCGTGGTATGAGAACGTGCACAGCTGCAGAAGGAAGAGATAAAGACAAACAAAGAACTGTTCGAGAAATGAACTGCAATCTATACTTGCTTTGTGCTCAAATTAGCCGTAGTACCTTGAATGGTAACATTGCGTATATCTAACTGGTGGTAGCCAAGGCCACGTTGTTTTTCTTAGGAAGTTTCTCACAAAAATTGATGGTACAAGCAGAAAAGCATGAAAACAACTGCTATGTAATGATGATGTTAAAACTTGTGATTTGCTATGTCAGCTTGGTAGGCAATGTCTAATTAGAAAATGTATAAAAATGCTGGTATTTCCTGATTCTAGTTAGACAAACTCTGTATTAGCACGTTTTTGTCTCCTTGCTGCAAGATTAAAGTGCCTTAACCTGAACCTACCATGTATTGATCATTTTTAAAGTATATTTTTCCTTTGACAGCCACCCTTCTTAGATTAGTTTACTGTGCCTCTGTATAGTAGGTCACAGAAGATAGCCCATTTAAGGTTAGTTTACCGTGCCTCTGTCTAGCAGTGACACAGAAGAGATCCCAGGGGTAAATTTAAGATCTCCCATCCAAACGTCAAGATTCTTCTTGAAGAGGGTCATTGAGGGGCTCTGTCTGACATGGATTGGGATTTTGCTCCAGAGTGAGGGGAGCCTCTGGGATATGAATCTGTCCCTCCAGCATGTTCTATTTATTTCTGTGCTGAGGTTTAAGTCACTGGAGCATGTAGTTCTGATGGATGTGGATTTCTTGAGGTGGAGCATGACCATTAATTCTGGGTTGGACATGGCTTTATACATCAGGCACAGATCGCCTCTGAGTAGGCGGTAAGCAACTGAGTAGAGCTGGAGTTTCTTTAGCCTAACTGCGTAGGGCATCTGTTTGAGTCCCTTGATCCTCTTGGTGAGGTACTTTTGGGGTCTTTCTAGTTGTAGCAGGTGTCGGGTAGGGTACATCCCAAATGCGGCATTGTATTCAAATATGGGCCTGATGAGTAATGACTAGAGGGGCACAATGACCTCTCTTGATCTAGATGTGAACCCCTTCGTGATAAGGTGGGCTATATAGAATGTCTTTCTAACCACTTTGGCAATGTGATTGTCAAAGGAGAGATTGCAATCTACTTGAGTCCCCAAATCCCTAATTACTTCTTCCATACTTAATGGATTACCACCTATGTGGTAATTTGTGGGCACTTTGTTTTTCCCAAAGGGGATGACTATGCACTTTTTGGCATTTAGCTTTAGGCCATGGCTCTGGCACCAGTTATCCGTCTCTGTGAGACCTTTTTGGAGGATGCTTGTGTCAGCTGGTGTTTTGATTATGGCCTCCAGTTTGCAGTCATCTGCAAACTTTGTCAGCCATAGTCCTGTGTTAGCCTGTACCTCAGAGAAATATATACCAAACAAGAGAGATCCCAGGACTGAGCCTTGTGGGACGCCAATTGTAACTGGTTTAGAGTCTGACATGGCACCTGCAATTCTGACCATGTGGGTTCTATCCCTAAGCCAGTTTGTAACCCATCTTGTGACATAGGGGTTGATATTTAAGCTGGTGAGCTTATTTATGATGCCCGAGTCGGGTATTGTGTCGAAGGCTTTTGCAAGGTCAAGGTAGGCTGTGTGGACTACCTTCCCTTCGTCTATGGCCTTGGTGACTGTTTCAAAGAAATTGACCAGGTTCAAGAGGCAAGGTCTGCCCTTAACAAAGCTGAATTGGGTAGGATCCAGTGTTTGGAGGTTCCCAATGTCATTGTTTATGAGTTCTATGATGATACGCTCCATAGCTTTGCAGACCAGGCTAGTTAGGCTTATAGGGCGATAGTTTCCGGGGTCCGTTGTGGCACCACCTTTATGGAGTGGGACCACTGTTGCTGTACGCCATTCTTTGGGTACATATCCTGTTGTAAGGCTGAGACTGAACAGTGATTTTAAGTGAGGGTTCAGTTCTTCTTGGAGCTTGTGTAAAATGCAGCCCGGGACACCGTCCGGTCCCATTGATGCTGTGTTTTTTGCTTTGGAGAGGGCAGGTCTCACCTGTGCATCTGTGATGTCAGGGAGGCTACACTCTGTTGGGATAGTCATTTGCTCATCTGGGGGGGGGAGAAGTTTGCACTGAACCTGTCTGCCAGGATGTTGGCAATGTCTGTGGGTTCAGTGTATTTTTTGTCATTTTGCACTAACTCAGAGCATATCTGGGAGTTTCCACCCAGGTTTCTGACATAACTAAAGAAAGCCTTGTGATGATCTTTAGCGTCTTGTGCAATTTTTCTTTCGAAGCTAGCCTTAGATGATTTTATGAGGGATCATAGTTTCTTACTAGTACTGATCAGAGTTGCCTTCCCTTTCAGGGATTTTGCTTTATCATGTA
This sequence comes from Protopterus annectens, assembly GCF_019279795.1. Classification (NCBI taxonomy): domain Eukaryota; kingdom Metazoa; phylum Chordata; order Ceratodontiformes; family Protopteridae; genus Protopterus; species Protopterus annectens. The sequence continues at coordinate 1,430,976,183 of NC_056741.1, forward strand.
ATAGCTTCCTCCTTCAGTTGTACAGCTTATTTATGGCTGGGGTCCACCAGACATGTCTCCTGCCTTTGGAGGAGTGTGTCTTGGTTTTATTTGGGATAGCACGATCCATGTATTCCTGTAGGCATCCATAGAATGCGTTTGTAAACGATTCTGCAGTTTGGGCTGTATTTTCCACTGGCCCTAGGGCTTTGAAGGATTCCACCTTGGTTTTGAGAAGTTTTTGACTGTGGTTTCCTTTGCTGGGGGTGGGGACGGGATATGGATGTCCATAGTGATTAATTTATGGTCAGATCTTACCAATGAGGGGTATACCTCTGGTACGGAACATAGAGTCCCCATGTTGTGATGATCAGGTCCAATATGTTTTCCCCTCTTATGGGAGTGGTGACCAGTTGTTCCATAGCATTTGAGTTTATAAATTCTAGGAACCATTGGGCTAGGGTGTTGGGGCTTGAGTAGGGCTCCCAGTCTATGTTTGGGTAGTTAAAGTCACCCAATATAATGGTGTTTGGAGAGACCTTCATATTCTCCAGTGTCTTCAGGAAAGCCGAGTGGGGTTCCTGAGTTTGGGAGGGTGGTCTGTAGCAGGCTATAAACTGGAAGGCAGTTTTACCCACTGTTAGTTGCACATGGATAGTCTCAGATGCTTTGTGCAGTGCCACTAGCCTGGAAGTATGGGTATCTTTGATGAATATGGATACTCCCCCTCCTCTTGTGGTTCGGTCCAAGTTTTGGGGCCGAAAGGCATGGTATGAGGTATAGCCTGGTAGTGCTGGGGTGCTCTTGGGAGCCTTGAACCAGGTTTCTGTTACTGCACAGATATCGATATTCTCCATACTGAGGAGAGCCTTGAATGCGTGCATCTTGAGGTTTAGACTTCTGGCGTTGAGCAGCATTACCCTTAGTTTCTTTTTCCTTGTGTTGTCTAAGGAGGTGGGTTTGTCTTTTGAGCCTTGCCTAAAAAAGGCACTATGGAGGTGGCAAGAGCCTTGGCCAGTATTCGAAAACCCAGGGGTGACAGGTGCAAGCCGTCCCTAGCAAAGCAACGTGGCTTGTCAAGCATGTCATCCCAGGCTGACAGACACTGGATCCCCTTTGAGTGACACCAATACTTTAGCCAATTGTGGAAATTGATCATTTTGTCTTTATACTGTGGTATCATTCTTGGTGAGGGTAAGATGCTACTCAAGGTCAAGGTCATACCGGCCTGGGCCACAAGATCAGAGAGCTCCTCTATGTCTCTTTTCATGTAATCCAGGGAGATATGTCTCAGGTCATTCACACCAGCATGGACAATGACAGAGTCATATCTGTACTTGCTTTGGAGTGATCTGAGTGCTTGTGTTATGTGGTGGATCCTGGCACCCAACAGGCAGCTTACAGTGACCTTCTCCTTGTTCAGCCTGGTGAGAGGGACGTCAGTGTGTCTGACAATAGAGTCACCTATTACAAGTATATTTGATGTGTTGTTTAGCCTTAAGGGCTGTGACTGTGTGGCACACTGACTTTGTGAACTATGTGATACGTGGGTATTGTTGTGGGCTAGCAGTTGCTTGGATGTCTGCTTTGGAGGTCTCTGTTGCTTGGGCAGATTTTTATTTAGAGCCTCCGAGTATGTTTTTGTGTGTTTATGTGTTTGGTTTGCTGTTGTGATAGGTCTATGTGAGACTGGATTTGTGGTGTGTGTGATTACCTTTTCCACCAGACTGAGCTCAGCCTCCAGTTTGGCTATATAGTTGCATCTCTCACATATATTTGAGCTTGTTGCGAAGAGGAGAGGGTGGTCTGTGTACATAAGGCAGTTGTAACATTGCCTCAAGATTCCCATATTCACCAGCTGGACTGGAGAGTAAACCTGAAACTGACTTTTGGACATGCCAGAATAGTATAAGGAATTACTTGTTGACTTGATCAAAAAGGACCAATAGGGAACCAAGTACTTAAAGGGAGTATAAGAGGGTGTAGTGCTTTAGTTTATTAGTGCTTACTTATAAGACACTTATCCTAGCTACTGCTGGGTTTTAGAAGGAAAATAGAGTGCTTACTTTGAGATTTGGAACAGTTCTAAGGGAAAAAGTGAAGAGCAGACTTTGTGGAGCCGGGAATAGTTTAAACCTGATTAAGCGGCACTGCCCGATGCGCTATGCGCAAAAACTCGCAAAAGAGGGTTTTAAGAGAGGGGGATCAAGGAGTTTGGAATTGACCCAAAATGGCCAATAAAACTACAGTTTCTAGGCAGTAACCACTCCCGCAGGGGCAGGCAGGCTGTTCAGTGTTTACCACTGCCACTGATGAACACAGAGACTTCCCTTTAGCCCAAGCAAGCAATGGCCTCCAAGAAACTTACAAACAGTTCAGAACAGCAAATCTGTAACTGAACTTTTTTTTAAATTTCAGAAAGTGGGAAAAAAGCAAGATTTTTTTTGTTTTTTTTTGTTTTGTTTAAAGATAGCAGAGATACACAAGTAGCAACAATGGGTAGAAAAAGAAAGAGCCTGAGTGAATTTAATACACTTCATATCCATAAAGAAGTTCCATGGTAGATTCAAATGAATCTTTATTGAGCAATGTATTAAACTCACCAAGCCTGACTATCATAGGTAACTGAGTACAACACTGATATGAGTGGAAATCAATCCTCTCCTAAAGAAATAATCCCCAGATAACTTGATGAATGGTCAATGATGAGAAATCAGCAATGCACTTCTGCTCCAATAGTCTACTGTTCACGTGGGCCATCTCAAGTCCAAAATGAAAACTAACAGCTACACTTCCACTGATATTGTTCTGTCGTGTTTCCAGGAGCTGAACATTCTCTTGAAACAGCAACTGCCAGATATGATCTAAAGTTGTCATTTAACCAGGTATCATTGATAAATATTGCAGCAACCCTCTGCAGCAAGTATGAAACTATGTTATGCTTCATTCAACAAATAGTTCTTGTCTGGGACAATGAAGAACAGCTCTATTCTAAAGGTAAGTGATGGACAATCAGTTTCTTAGGTACCTGACTGAGGCAAAGAGGCTCATGTCCCAGTGACATTTATGCTAGAATGGATGAAACCTTCCAGATCAGGGCACAGGAAAACCAGGCCCCATTTTCATCCTGCTCTATGGTTCTTGGTGATACCCAAGAAACTGCACTGAGGAAGGATAGAAGATGTTTCTAAATGAGCACCAGGCCAATGGAGAGCAAAAAGGAGGGCCCTGTCATGTTTGTTAAACTAACTGTCTTTGAAACAGCAGCTTTCAAACAGCTTGTGCATGAGACATGACAAGGAAATAAAACAGATGAAGCACTGTAAAGATATAATTTGTGATGGTATCAGAGTACTACAGATTAATTTTTATCCCAGTAAAGCTGTATTAGAAATGAGGAGCAACATCAACAGTTTATGACTAAACACACCAAAGCAACCATCAGAAGGACTCATCTTCTATCCACCCTCCTCTATACCTCTCCCATCTTGACTAATCTCCGCCAAACCGATCTAAATAAAATGGAATCTTGCTACAACAAGATTGCTAAGTTTGCTACTGAAGCCTCATATAGGTCTCACCACTATCTATCCTTTAAGCAGCTTAACTGGCTTGAGTTGCCTCATATACTTTTACTCAATCAACTCTCTATAGCCCAGAAACTGTGCTACCTTCCTGAGAAAACCCCAGCACTTCAGCATCTAATTCAGCCCCACATTCCCTCTAGAGCCTTAAGATCTAGTAACCAGAACCTCATAACTGTCATCCAACATAGAAATGATGCTGGTAAATCCCTCTTTGCCAGCATCATTGCTAAAACCTGGAACGCACTACCAAGCCAAATAACTTCTACCACATCCTTTATTCATTTAAAAAATATCCTGAAAACCCACTATTTACGTGACTGGCTATGTTCATGCCACTCACCAGGCTATCCCAAACTAAGAGAATGTTTCTGTGTATAGCTAAGTATAAACAGTTCCCCTGAAAGCTTGTGAATCCGTTGATATTTACGTCACAAACGTTATATTTATTAAATAATACAAATGCTGTTTTAGGTTATTATGTACCACAATGATTGTCTACTATAAGAATTGTTAGTCTCTAACATATTGTGTATGTTTGCTATAAATATCCTCTATTTTTTCTTCTCTCATGTACTGTATTGTATTGTGGAGCTTTTCTCTCCGGGCCTTCACTGAAAATGGACCTGTGTCCAGTCGGACTTTCCCGGTAAACAACTGTAAAATAAATAAATGTAAAACTGCATTTTCTGCCAGTTAACTTTTACCATCTGTCATAAAATACTGACTCATTTTAAAATATGTGCTTCATCTCATCTTACATTCTGACAGTTTTTTCTAGGCAACCAAATAGTAACACCCAGTATAATCACATATGCAAAGTAGGATTAGTAACTTTATAGGCTCATTTATTACACATGTCACTTCCTTGTTAGGCAGTCACATCACTTCAATGTTAGTCAAAGGGTATTTATAGGGAGACATAGCACAATTGTCCTGTACAAAGCCTTCAAAGCTGTTTTGTAAACTCTCAACAGTCAAGTGCCTGTCACACCTATGTATTTCCAAATTACTTGCCCCAAGTGAATTGTTTTTGCTGCTGTAAGGAAAGAAAATACATTACACAGATTAGGATTAAAGTAAACAGTAAGACAATATCTATATTTATACAAATACTTACACATTCCTCTTCTGCATTCTTTTTTTCTATTTCTAAATCCAACATTTTAATCAAATAATTTTCAGATTGTTTCACAATACACATAGTAATTCAGTTATGCAGGACTTTTAACAACTGTTTTAGATGTTCTTAACAATGATTTTTCATTCATGTTCAGATTCAGTGTGTCACATCTGGTTACAACTGCCATGTCATGTCCAATATATGCAATTCCATCATGTGGTTTTAGGAATTAGTTGTATTTCATTAAGGTCTGTGTGTTTTGTCTCCCATTAGATAGAGAAATCATAGGAGAATTCAGATCCTTCATCCAACAATCCTTAAAGCACAATTCATTTTTTCAGTGTTAGAATACCAGAATTTCTATTTTTGTTTACATTGTGTTTCATCCAGTTCATCTGAGTAGTGTTTTTTCTTAGTTCATTACTGCTAATACTGTGTGTTGTAGCAGAACTAGCAAGTTTATTATTGTAGACATGCATATATAGTGTGCTAGCTAGATTAACTCCTATGATAGGATAGAAATTGTTCTTGTATTCTGTCTACACTGCATACAAATGCTGCCTGTACTGTATAAGGTGGGTTATCTTTAAAAATCCCGTAAGCCTCCAAACAAAGAGTAGAAAGGTTACACAGACAAACCATGCAGTACAAAACTACAAGAAAGACTCAGCCAAACTAGAGTCTTCACTGTGTATTACCTTAAACCTCTTGCAGTGGGGGCCCATGAGATATATGCAAATGACTCCTTGAGGACATGACTTGTTTCAACTATATGGCTTCTAAATGCCTATAATTTTTTCTGCTTTTTTACTTTTTAAGTCTTTATGGGTACATGTAGGGCAGTAAAGCCAAATCCCCCATGTTTCAGACTTTTTCAGCCTCCTATGGGATTTAAGAATCCCATAAATGTACAGATGTATTTGGGATATCATATAGTTCTGTCATGCTTATGCAGTTTCCACAGTGTCTTTACAGATAGTGTTTTTGGTTTTTTGTTTGTTTGTTATTTCCTGGATGTCAGTATCTTTACTCAGTCTGTAAGGTGTTTACAAAATGCAACTGAATTCATTCCATTCAGAATAGTATACATTATCAAGTAGGACAGTAACTGTACCTTCAGCTTTTCACAACATTGGGGTAGTTTGCACTCTAATCATCCAGACAACATCTTGCCCTGTCTTTGTCTAAGTTTAAAAGCTGTCAAAATGCAGTCATACAAAATAACTGCAGTAGACCATCCAAGAAAAAAATCTGCTACTGTAGACATCCCCTAAATAACAAGGACAAAACAAATTGAAAAATGTTAATTTCTGCAAAGACACCAAATTATTCCCATAATATCACTGCAAGCTTAAAATGGCCACATTGAAAAATTCCATTACAGGCAAACATGTAGCAAAAGCTTTGAAAACACTGATATATGGAAATATTAATTAAAAAAAATTAGAAAATGCATCAAAAAGACAAACAATTTCAGTGAAAAAGTCACAGCTCATTCTCTGAAACCAAAATTAGTAACAGTTCCAAACCAAACAGCCACTAAACTTTCAGAAACATTGACAATTTTAGATTTTGTTGAATTATCCACTATTTCCTTTCATCCACACAGAAGTTTTGTATTTACAGCATTGCGTGCAGGTTTAACTGAAATAAATCCAAGTTGCAACTTTTTGTTTACCTGTCTGGAGATAATATAATTAGGTATTTAATACACTTCCACGATAAATCATCCAATTACAAGTTAAATTCCCTGAAAATAAGTGCTCAGCAGTCAAATCAATAAGAAAATACATATAAAAATAACTAAGCATTTTTTCAGGGGGAAAGTTGGTCCATCAAGATGTCTCATCTCAACAGGTAGTAGAGCAGCCATTGAATGCATTTACTCTTACTGAAGAAAATCAGTTATTAAAGACGAGTTTCAACAGTACTCGAAGCCTAATAAATAACTTGTCACAAGTATGCCATTTATTTTTTTTTTTTTTCATGAGAAACCAGTACTCCCAGACCTTTATTGATACATATGTGACTGGATTAGGGCACAGAGCCAAAAGACTTTGAAGTTAGTGAACAACATGATTTACTGTTGCGAGATGGAACTATGTGCGGCATTACAAATTACAAAGTAAAAACTAATTTTGTCAGAGTCTGACTTGACACTGGCAAAAGGATGTGAATGTATGTAGAGCAGTGGAGGTAATGAGTATTCAGGTGAGATTTAAATCTGAGCAAAAGTAAAATGCTAAAATGTCTTTTGGTATTAGAAGCATACTATAAAGGCAACACATAATTATGGAAATGCTTTAAATGGTATGATAACAAAGAAAGATAATGGTATGCATGAGACTGATGATGCAGATCTAATAAACATGCAGCTCAGCAATCATTATTTTGTTCAAGGTGCCACTATCATTATGATAAAAAGCCGTGTCCAGCTTTAAGTAAACAGTGCAAGAAGTGAGGACAGCCCAACCATACAAGTTAAGAAAAAAAGAGCAGATAAATGTTTTGCAAGTGATTGATGTGAATAAAACTAATGCCTGTGCAAACTCTGATATGAATAATTCTCTAAATGACCTACACAAAGCAGTATATGACCTGTTTGTGAATGCAGGTGATATGTGTTCAACTTCTTTAATGGGCACAGAAAATCAGCAGTATTGTCAACTCACTGAACTGGGACATTGGTTTAATGCCTCACTAGAAGGACAGCATACTCTGGAGTGCACCACCCCCTAATGTTGCACTGCAATGTCAAAGTAATAGAACCCACAACCTTCTCTTTTTCTAGCAACAAAGGCAAATGTGCTACCTGTTTAGCCACCAACACTGACTAACATATCAGAAAGTTCTGCTTGTGAACAGTTAGGTGTGATGAAATGAATTCACAGTGTACAGATGCAAAAGCTGTCAAGATAATGATTCACAGAGTCAGGGGTTCACACAGTAGCACAGTTAGTACAGTCACAGAGACAATGAAGCTGATTTGGTTTTATTATAGTTTATGGATAGAGAGTTACTCATCTGTACTATCATTTAAATTACTCTGAGGTCAACAAGTTAAAGGATGTCTCTTCTCAAACTGTCACCACACTTATAAAGTCTGGGTTTTTCAGATAGTGGTATTCCTAAACTATTTATCACTGATAATAGTCCACAGTTTAAATATGAATTCTGAGCACTGTAACAACCTATTAATGCCAGTTTGAGCCAGGAAATGTTACATGTACCTAACTCAGAGACTGTTCCCAAGAGTGCATCACACAAGCATCCTGGTTGTGATGATGTACAAAATGTATTCATTTTCAAGACTTGATGATGAGAATCTGCCTGGTAACAACCAACTTCCAGATATAGACATTGAACCTTCTATTGCACCATCATCATCTAATGATGACTGTAAAACATCTAAATATGATACAGTCATTAGAAAGCCATTCAGATAGAGTACATTTTTTATGTGCTGTAATAACAAGGGATGGGTTTTAATGCTGTGATCTAACTATTGCTAGTTAATATTGCATGTCCGCTATCAAAATGTGCAACTACACTTACAAGAAACTGGGATGGTCGAATACATGTTTTAGAGTTTCTGTAATGCTGATCCGGAAGTGTTTGGATCCTCATTAGCAAATGGTTGTATGCCTTTGTTAATATGGGATAGACATTCTGATAACAGATTGCAGTGAAGATTGGGAAATTTACCCTTTTCCTCACTGTAGTGAAATCTCAGAGTTGGAATATATAATATGCAGGGGGTGTGGGGGATGCAGGGGAGCTTGACCCCTGCAAAAATGTTACTGGTATCATGGAATTTTGACTTTGGAACATCCAGTGTTCGAATGTCGATTCTGTGGTTAGCATTTCCAACATTTTGGTAATTCTGTATCACCAAATTTGGATAATGAATTTGATCAAAAAGTGGAAACTTGTTTTGATTTTCCACATTTTGATAGTAAACCTATATATATAAATATACATACATATATATATGTGTGTGTGTGTGTGTGTGTGTGTGTATGTTTACATATATTATACCTCAGAAGATGTACATTTGTCATGTGACATCCTTAGTATATTTATTTCATTTTATTTATTTATTTATTTGACATTTGTTTACCAGGAAAGTCCGACTGGGTATGAGCCCATTTTCAGTGGAGTCCCAGGGAGAGAAGCAGCACAGTACACATTAAACAGAATTAAAAAAATCGAACAATGGTTACAAATATAAAGACAGCAACAAAGTAGTACAGTTTAATACAATAAAAGAAAATAAGCAAAATATAAGGTACTAAAGCTGACCATACATTATATACAAGAGAGAAGAAAGTTTCTAATATGCATGTTACATAATGATCATCAAGAATATATAACAGAATAAGAAATAGTTCATAAAAGCCATATACTCTTTCTGGCAGGAGAACTAGGTAGTGAATTTCAGTCATAAATTCTGGGATAGATAAAATTAGTTTAAGAATATAAAGAAAGGACATGAGAAGGTTAAGGAATTAAATAGAGGCGAGGCTAGAAAGTAGGTAATGTAGGAAGGGAAGTAGGGTATATCAAGAGAAAGTCTATTAAGAGTGTGGAAGAAGGGAATAGAAAAAGTACTAACATGGCATGGAGCATGGGCAGATCCAATTATTGGTTAGATGTTCTTTCAGCCTAGACGTGAAGGGATAGTAGTGGGGTATAAGTCTATTCCATGATTTGGCAACACAGTGAGAGTACAGACTAACACCATTAGATCTTTGAGGTTTGTAAATAGAGAGTAGATACTTGTGACAGGAGCATAGGTCATGAGATGGAATATAGTGCTGAAGTAGTGATTATGAAGTTTGCGAAAATAAAGAGTTGCACAGTATTTTGTGAGTTAATGTGAGTTGATTAAAGGTGAGAAGGTGGGGTAGTTCAAGTCAATTTAGGGACTTGAGAGCATAGCAATGGTGAGAGTAGTGGGCCTGTCCTGTGGCAAATGTAGCGACTTTACTATAATGCTGGCTAAGTTTTGCTTTGAGGGAAGAGTGAAGATTGGTTAGGACAGGTGAAGCATATAGAGGGGAGTGTAAGAGATAGATGGTGGCAAGGGTTACTCTTGTGGAGTTAGAGATGAATTTCTTAGCCCTATACATCATGCCCAATTTTTGATTATTATTTTTTTTTTATGTTGTTGCTGATATGTAGGTCAAACATAAGATTGTTGTCAATAGTCACACCTAACAGTTTTGTCTGTGAAACCACATCTATTGAATTATTGTTCAGGGAAGTAATAGCAAAGTAGAGGTATCTGGTTGTTTTGGTAAAAATAGTAGAAGTATAGTTTTTTGGTGTTAAGTAGTAAATGGTTGTTGGTGAGCCAAGACTCAACAGAATTGAATGCTTCTTGCATTAAACTCTGTAGATGAGAGAGAATCCTGGCAAAGCAGATTAATGTAGAGTCATCACCATATTGAATTAGGGTGGCTTGTTTGGTGGCAGTATTAAGATGGTTAATAAAAATGTTGAAGAGAAGTAGACCTAGTATTGAGCTTTGGGATATCCCAGTGCTAACAGGTAAGTAAGGAGAGAAGGTAGAGTTCCATTTGACAAATTGATATCTGTTAGAGAGATAGCAAGTGAACCATTGTAAGGATGTTTTGGTTAAGCCCAGAAGAGATAGTTGGGGTAAGAGCTGGGGGTGGGAAACAGTATCAAAGGCTTTGGCTAGAACTATGAACAGAGAAGAGGCAAAGTTTCCTGAGTCATGAGGTTTGTTGACAGTGTCAGTTAAAGGATAGTAGTAGAGCAATGATAGTGCTGTATGCTGGTCTGAATCCATGCTGGGTGGCAGAAAAAAGATTGTCAAGTAGGTATTGAAGAAGTTGTTTATTGATACATTTTTTTCTAGAATTTTTGATAGTGGTGCAAGAATAGCAATTGGCCTATAGTTAGAGATTTCTGTGGAGATGCCACTTTTGTGGAGAGGAAGGATGATTTTTTTTTTTTTTTTTTACAGGGAGAGGACATATGCCTCCTTGATGATGATTTTAATGATTATTGAGACTGGGTAGGCAATTGAGTCAGCAGCGATTTTTTAGGAATTCGTTTAGAAGATTGTCTGCAGAGGGGGAACATGGCTTGAGCTTGCACAGAAGGGATTTGATGAAGGAAGTAGGAACTGCTTGAAGCGAAAATGTGGAGTGACAGGTAATAGGAGGCTTAGAGAGGGTAGAGGGAGATAAAGGGAATTTGTTAGTGATGGAAGCTATGCTGTCAGTGAAGTAAGAATTAAATTGAGTCGCTATGTCAGGGCAGGTACTATTACAGGAGGCTTAGGGGGAGGACTGACTTCCTGGGTTTAGGAATTTTTGATAGTGTTTCAAAAGGTTTTTGGACTGGATTTGTGCTGATTTTGTGGATTTGCATAGAATTGTGTTTTGTCTTAATTAGCCTGTTTCTTTGCAAGGTTATGCAGTGCTTCGAAATGCTGCAAATTATTATGAGTCTTATGTTTTAGGTAAGTTGTCCAAGCCTTGTCTCTTTTTTGCATGAATGATCTGGTATAGGCAGAAAGCCAAGGAGTATAGCTGGTTTTGACTCTTTTCTTTCTGGTGGGACTAAACCAGTGGTGCATAACCTTTTTGTGGGGAGGGCCACTACATGAATTCTTAATGCATCTGCAGGCCACCTCAAAACATAGTAAGTCGTTACGAATTAACAATAGGTGCAGGTGACTGGCATTTTTACTTTAGACAGCAGTCATGAAATTGCCTGTTTTCTACATCAAGTTTGCATTTAACTTTATTCTGGCTTGCAACCATGACTTATTAAAAACTCTTTCAGAAAGTTACTACTGTTTACAGACTATAAGTTATAAACAAGAAAGAATAGTTTCTTTCACGGCTAAAATTAGAGGTGTGTGCAACTGCAGTCAATTAGGTAGGTAAGCATGTGCTGGAAAGTTTGTGTGACTGGAGTAAGGCATAGTATTTTTTCAAATTTTTTTACATTTTTGGTTACTCTCTGGGGGCCGGATGGCGTTGCGTGGAGAGCCAGATTTGGCCCTCGGGCCGGACATTGTGCACCACTGGACAAAACTGTCTAAAGTAGTTAGGAATGTAGAATTAAATTGTTTAACTTCACCACCTAGTGGTGAGTATTTAAGGAAGGACCAATTGATGCAGTTTAGTAAGGGCCTGCTGGTCAAAGTTAGATAGGTTTTGCACTGTCTTCTAGGTGTGTGGTGATCATTAATAGAGGCTGGAAGTGTTTTGGATTGAGAGAAATTGTTATGATGGGAGACCAAAATCCAATCAATTATTGAGCTGTTTTGGTTTGTGGAACTGGTAAAGGATGGGTGAGTAATTAGTTGAGAAAATCAGAATAGGTTTATGATTTCTGTGGGAAATCATAAGTTAAGTTTCTGCCAGTCAGTTTTGACATCACCTAATATTACTGTTTCCAGAGAGATATTTTTGATACCCAAGATAGGATACTTTCCAAAGCTGATAAGTTATTGCCAGGTGGTATGTATAAAGCTATAGTGCAGAGACTTTTATTATTGTTTAATTTAAGCTAGGTGATCAATAGTTTGGCTTTGTCAAAGGACGGTATGGATTGGTTGTGAGGGGTTAAGGAAATAGAAGCAGGATATATTACTGTAACATCACCTCCTTTTCTTTTAAGTCGTTCAGCTCTGAACATATTAAAGCCTGGGGGAAGTACTTTGGTATCCTTTATGTGTGGTTTAAGCTAGGTTTCGATGATTGCTGGTATATCAAGGAGACTGTGCAGTCATGCAAGCATGCAACTCAGAAATTTTGTTGCACATGCTATGTGTGATTGCTGAGATACGTTTATGCATATTTTGTGTAGCTGGAATATAGGTTGAAGATATGGATTGTGAGATGTTGGGACCAGGGTTAGGGTGCATGTCACCACAGAGCTGGAGGAATTTCAAGATTGTATAGTAAAGATATGATTTCATTTTGGTTAAACTGTCAATAAGTGTAATGTTAAACAGGTATAGCTGTGTCTGAAACAGTTTGGGTTTAAAGAACAATATACTGTTTGTGTGGAAGAGATGAGTGATGATGGGTAGAGAGTAGTGATTTGTGCTATTGGTATAAGAGGTAGTGTCTGTAGGAGAGCTTAGAATAGGTTGGATAAGGACCAGATATGATGATAGTAAAGAGAGGGAGAAGAGCGTTAGTGATAGAGTAAGAAGAATCCTTTTAGATTAGGGATTATTAGAGAGTTAATCAGACAAACTACTTAAGTGGACAATTTGAGAAGAGTAATAAAGTTTGTTGAAATGAAGGAAGGGGAGTAGTATGTAGATATGGTGCTAGTGTGATATTAATAGGAATATGTTGAGAGATGGAGTATATGGATGAGGAGGGTGGAGCTAACACAGGAAGGGGTGATGGGGTGGAGCTGGCAGAGGAAGGGATGTGGTGTGGATAGGTTTAAATGTAGAGGTAGTGGGGGTGGGAAGGAATAGGGGGCAGGGTAGGGGAGCAAAGTGAACCTGGAGGGGGAACAAAGCAGGATGACACCCCAGAGGACAAGAACCAGCAGGTAAGTACTCAGAAAAAAGCTATCAGTGAGGCTGCAGCAATTCTGTTTCAGATGCTGGTTATAGGGTCAGTTAAGTATTGGGTGAAAAGTAGTAAGATATATAAGAGTACATTTACAGCTTGTAAAGAATATTAGCTTAAGAGCGTTTGGTACTCCTCCTTAATTAAGCACAGTAGAATCAGAAACTGCTACAAGTACAATTCTTAATTAAAATAACCTGGGTGGGGGAAGGGGTGTGTGCACACTACACAGATTGCAAGTGTAACAAACACATTATATTAAACACAACTATTAAAGCAAAATAACATTGCATATTGAAAATCCAATTAAAGGGAAAAACATTAATACACACTTTCTTATTTATAAAGCGTTTTGGCAGGTTTGTCGAGAGTTTACAGGTGATTTTTGTTGTTTGAGTCCAGATAACAGAACTAAGGGAGAAAAAGAAATGGGAAGTAGCAGGTTAAAAGGAGAGGGTTAGATAACTATCATACTGAGTTACATTAAGCACTTCCGTTTCTTTTAGTAGGCCTAAAGTAGAGTTTGAGAGACTTAAAGTAGATACAGGGAAAAAGAACAACAGATTATGAGTTACAGCTATAGCATTATGCATGTTATAGTATTCATGCAGTAAAAGCCTTGAATTGACATCCTGTAACATTAAATACTTTCAAATATCTAACACATAGTTCATATTAGAACTAAAACAGCTTACAGTCAAAGTACATTGGATTCACTTCCTGTTAAAATAAAATGCCTTCTCAGAACTATCGCATAGCTCATGTAGAAACTTGAACTAAAATACAAAGTGCAAGAGTATACAGAATCCAAGCTGCAGAACTATGTACAATATACTATGCCTGCAGTTAACAACAAATACTTTATATATAGTATATAGTACAGTATAGCCTCCCTTTTCTATAAATAAATACACTGAACCCACAGACATTGCCAACATCCTGGCAGACAGCTTCAGTGCAAACTTCTCCCCCCTTCCACCCTAAAAGAGCAAATGTCTATCCCAACAGAGTGTAGCCTCCCTGACATCACAGATGCACAGGTGAGAGCTGCCCTCTCCAAAGCAAAAAACATAGCATCAATGGGGCCGGACGGTGTCTCGGGCTGCGTCTTACACGAGCTCCAAGAAGAACTGAACCCTCACATAAAGTCACTGTTCAGTCTCAGCCTTACTACAGGATATGTACACAAGGAATGGCGTACAGCAACAGTGGTCCCATGCCACAAAGGTGGCTTCACAACAGACCCCGGAAACTATCGCCCTATAAGTCTGACTAGCCTGGTCTGCAAAGCTATGGAGCGTATCATCATGGAACTCATAAACAAAGACATTGGGAACCTCAAAACACTGGATCCTACCCAATTCGGCTTTCTTAAGGGCAGATCTTGTCTCTTGAGCCTGGTCGACTTCTTTGAAACTGTCACCAAGGCCATAGATGAAGGGAAGGTAGTCCACACAGCCTATCTGGACCTCGCAAATGCCTTCGACACAATACCCCACTCTGGCATCATAAATAAGCTCACCAGCTTAAATATCAACCCCTATGTCACAAGATGGGTTGCAAACTGGCTCAGGGATAGAACCCACATGGTCAGAATTGCAGGTGCAATGTCAGACTCTAAACCAGTTACAAGTGGCGTCCCACAAGGCTCAGTCCTGGGACCTCTCTTGTTCGGTATATATTTCTCTGAGATACAGGCTAATGTGGGAGGACTATGGCTGACCAAGTTCGCAGATGACTGCAAACTGGGTGCCATAATCAACTCGCTGACTGATGCAAGCATCCTTCAAAAGGGTCTCACAGAGACGGATAATTGGTGCCAGAGCCATGGCCTAAAGTTAAATGCCAAAAAGTGCATAGTCATCCCCTTTGGGAAAAACAAAGTGCCCACAAATTACCACATAGGTGGTGATCCATTAAGTACGGAAGAAGTAATTAGGGATTTGGGGACCCAAGTAGATAGCAATCTCTCCTTTGACAATCACGTTGCCAAAGTGGTTAGAAAGACCTTCTATATAGCTCACCTTATCACAAAAGGGTTCACATCTAGATCGAGAGGTCATTGTGCCCCTCTACTCATCACTCAGGTCTATAATTGAATACAATGCCCCATTCGGGATGTACCTTACCCGACACCTGCAGCAACTGGAAAGACCCCAGAAGTACCTCACCAAGAGGAACAAGGGACTCAAACAGATGCCCTACGCAGTTAGGCTAAAGAAACTCCAGCTCTACTCAGTTGCTGTGCCTGACGTATAAAGCCATGTCCAACCCAGAGTTAATGGACCTGCTCCACCTCAGGAAATCCAAATCCCTTAGAGCTACACGCTCCAGGGACTTAAACTTCAGCACAGAAATAAATAGGACATGCTGGAGGGACAGATTCATATCCCAGAGGCTCCCCTCACTCTGGAACAAAATCCCAATCCATGTTAGGCAGAGCCCTCAATGACCCTCTTCAAGAGAAATCCTGACGAGTGGATGGGAAATCGTAGGTTTACCCCTGGGATCTCTTCTGTGTCCCTACTAGACAGTGGCACAGTAAACTAACCTTAAAAGGGCTATCTTCTGTGACCTACTATACAGAGGCACAGTCAACTAATCTAAAAGGGTGGCGAAAGTCAAACACACTCTGGCTAGGCTTCTAAATGCCCTAGGGCAGATAGCCTAGTATCAACCTATGAACCTATGAACCTATGTATCTGTATAATATATGCATTAAGCTTAAATGGAAGGAGGTAAGCTACAGGAATTCCATAAGGCTATGGTACATATGTGATGCCATGTGATTCTGTCTTGCTTAAGCAGTTGTTGCCACATTACTAAAGTTATTGGTTGCTTTCTTGTTGGGTTCTGGATGTCTTTGACTATTATTCAAGCTGTACAGTACCTGCACAGTATAGCTGGTCTGATTAAAGACAAGCAAAGTGGTTCACTGCCGCCACTTAACTCCTTAGACATCAGCTATTCTTATGTTTTTTTCAATATTGACAACACATATCTTTCTACCTTCCCAGTGGTCTGAGAC
This sequence comes from Protopterus annectens, assembly GCF_019279795.1. NCBI lineage: Eukaryota > Metazoa > Chordata > Ceratodontiformes > Protopteridae > Protopterus > Protopterus annectens. The sequence continues at coordinate 1,430,992,476 of NC_056741.1, forward strand.
CACAAAGGTGTCATCCTTCCAACAGATTCCAAGATTTTCACAAATCTTAGTGAACGCTACTGAATTGAAGGTGGTTTATCAGAATATGGCAGCAGATATTCCAAATGCAGAAAATGTTTTGTTCAGAAGTGGAATGTCTACATTTGCTGATGTGGAGTTCAGTGGTACAATAACTGCGAACATACTGTATCCATATATTACTTTATTTTTATTATATTTATTTGTTACTCAGGTAAAGTTATTAGGTACATGCCAATATTTACAGGCAACACAGAAGCACTGTCTGGTTAAGTGACTTGCTCAAAGTCACACAAGAGGCAAATGGAGGCTAGTAGAATCAGACCCATGACTACAGGATGAACCTCATTGCCTTAATCCTCTGTTCTAAACTATTGTACCAGTAAATAGTCCGTGCTGTTTATGAGACCATAAAAATGAATGTTTAAGTCATTCCATAGGGTTTCCCACAACTCTGACATCTACAGTGGAATGTTGCAGTTTCACTTTCTTAAAGTTTTTGACGCTATGAACAGTCATGCAACATCTTATACGTTCAATTTCAGTGCACCGTGGCCTTCCTCCTTACCACATCTTTCTTCGTAACAACTCCAGCTTTATTCTCATGTGCAAAATATATGGACCCGTTGTCCAAACTATAAAGTATACATAACCCTGAGCCATTCAAAACATAATTAAACAATTCTTATCCGTGGTAATCATGATTTCCCCTTACAAGTATCATATTTTCTGATTAAAGTCGGTATCTATATTATTTTTGCCTAGCTTGTGCCAAGTATCTGTCATACAAAAAGTTTTAAATTTTTGCAGTGCACTGTCCTTTTCAGCCTCATTCTTGATTTCTCTTAGTTAAAGCTTTTGACACAGCGTAGTTTGAAATTGTGTATATGTGACTGCTCCCTTACTATGTCTCTCATAAGCCACTGTTGTTGCTAAAGGATGTCTTACAATGTTGTCTGCATCTTGAGATCTAGTCTACTACATTCTGTCCATCATTTATACTAAACAACAAAATTATATGGTAATAACCTTACTGAGTATTTTCCTATTTTAATGGGGTTTTGAGTTAGAGTAATTGAATATTGCTTCTAGAGATTTGTGGACAGTAATAATCTTAAATACATTTTCCAAATAGCTATATGTAAAAGTGTCACTTGCCCATACAGTAGCTAAACTTCTCTACTTGGTTTGTCAGTATCTTTTGTCATTATCATTGACGAGACCACTTCCATCAGCGACTGCTTTCTGTTTATTCCTGCTCCAATCCTAATGACCCATTGCCATTCAGAAAACATTCTTGTTCCCACTGTGCCAGACCCACATTGGCATAGCTATTGGAACAGGATGTGTCTATAGCTACACCAGCCTTTTGCACATAATACAAATCTTCAAACATGAAGGCATTCTCAAGGACACCTTCTAAAAATAAACAGATGCAATCAATCTGTTTGATGTCATATGTGCTGTGCATTCTAAGAAAAACCTTAGTAATTTCTACCCCCTGTAAATTAGGAATCACAGTAAATAGCAATTCCACATCCAGGGTGACCATGTAATAGTAATTTAAGGTGGAAACATTACTCACAAACACATATAGATCCTCCAAAAATTGCATTATGTCCCTAAGGACTGCATCTACACCATCCAATACCACCCTCAGCTGTTTCTCAACATATATTGAAACGGGCTCAGTCAGCCATCCCTTCCCAGACACAATGGGTCTGGGGGGTGGGGGTCGATGTAAATTCTTGTGTACCTTTGGCAGACCCTGAATCACAGAAACAATCAGATGTTCAACAGTAAGATAAAGAGATAGTTCCACCGTTATCAAATGATTAATTAAACAGTCCTGTATGGTGGAAGAAATGGAGGTTTTTAAACCTAGAACACATTCTTTTGTAGTCCATTCATACACAGTGTTATCAGATAACATAGATACGGCTGCCAGTAGTGAGGCAGGTGGGACATACAGTAGTTTGGTCCCCATTATAATCTTTTATGCCAGCGACATAGAGGCTGTATGGAACATTATTAAATCCAATTGGTCCATTTTATTAGCTGATGACCATATTAGAGGTGTTGTGGGAGAGAAACCAAGGTTCAGGTATAAAAATAAAAAGTCCCTTAAACATCAGCTATGTTACTGCAGTATGGCTTTTGGTACAAGTTGTTGCAATAGATGCATTTTTTTTGCCTATATAGATACGCCCAATAGGTTTGTTCATCTGAATACAGGTGTTGTTTTTAAATTTAACATTATAGCTGATTGCCAGACCCCTAATGTGGTTTATCTTGCTGTTTGTAAGTCATGTGCCAGCTTATATGTGGGCAAGACTAATCACCCATTGTTTGAAAGAATAAGGGAGCATCTTTATAACATGCATGTTGGTGATATTAGGAATGCTTTAGCAAAACACGCAGTGGACTGTGACTGTACACGCACCTTTAATTTTACGATCATTGAGATTATTGAACAGGCTGTCCACTTGGAAGATTTAAGAAATTTTACAGAAACCAGAGAACTACCCTGGATCATTAAGCTCCAGGCAGATAAGTCACCTGGATTGAGCGTCAGGGTCTCAGAAACAAATCTTAAACAAAATTGTCTTGTGTCAAATTTAAGGTATTTAAAGGGTAATTGTCTTGTGTCTTTGTTTAAGATTTGTTTCTGTGGAAGTCAGTTTCTGACGAAAGCGGTAATAAATTGGTATGCTAATTTCGTTGTGCTTCGTGTTTCCTTGTCCATTGGAACATTTCTGCTGTTTTTTTTGATGGTTCCTTGATTGCAGTGATTTTCACGTTTGTGGTTTCTGACCGTCAGGGTCTCTTTAAGGCTGGTTTTGAAATCAAGGGATCTGTTTAGATGATGTAGTCGAACTTTATTGTTTAGTGATTTTGATTTAATGTGTGTAATTAGAAGTGTTATATCACTAGTTGTTTTACGTTTGAATTCCTTTATATTTTTTGTAATTTGTTTTGTTTCATTATGGTCTAAAGAGCTTACCCCTTGTTTATATATTAAAGTTTTTAGTTTTTACTCCAACTTCTACCATGTTCCTGTTGCCAGTATTGTTTTGGGATTTTACCTCTTTTGTATTACTTGATGTTGCCATACTATGTAATGCTTTTACTTTACTAGAATATGTTGACTTAGCTTTCCCCACAAAGATGAATTCACAAAGTAAATTCTAATACTAATTTATTACATTCACGTTGTTATTCACAGTCAATCCACTGTACTTTAACCTTTCTAGCACTTGTCTTAATTAACGCTTTATCATGCTTTTTGGCATTTTTTCTGTGCATTGTGATATCATCATTGCATTTTTTAAATTTTGGAGTATTCCCTGTAATGTTATCCGAATTATATTTTAAAATATATCTGCCAGAGAACTCTCCCCAAAAAGTAACTCTTTTTATCCTCTTTTGCCTATGTTCACAGAAAAAAAATATTATTCTTCTGCCAGTAAGATGAAATTTTAGCGGAGGCTAAGTAGACTTAAGTTTTGGTTTTCTAAATATATTTGCCAGATTTAACTCAATGAATGTATCTCCTGTTGTGGGTAGCATGCATTTCTCTTTGGATGGCCTTGTTTGCAGACTTCATGTCAATACCATCTTTACTTCATTCTGGTTATTGGGTTTCATTGGTGTTCCATTTAGTGAAAACCAATATTTGAAAAAGCAGCTTTCTCTAAACTGTCCATGTCAGCAAGTTTCTTTAACTCATTGTCTACTTTTTAAGTGAAATACCACAAATCATTGTGCTTTTTGGTTAATATGTAATTCTGACTCATTTTTCAGTTTCCCAGTGCATTAGAATAACAGTGGTAGTCATTTGACAACTTGTCTAAGCTTACATTGGTCTCAGTGTTAATGTTGCTGATAATTTGTGTAGGACCTAGAAACTTTGTAGTAGGATAACTTAATAAAGAAGAAAGTGAGATAGACAGCACATGAAATATAGTTCTACAGTATTTCCATTGTATTCTGTTTTAGTAGTAAAATATTCCTTTTTTGTCTGTGGTATGTCTGAATTACATGATGATATCTTGATACTGGGACATAAAATATTTTTTCATCAAAGTTTATTTTATGTCTCTACATTAATACAAATGCTTTTGAATCAATGAGCATTTTCAGTTTAAGATATGCACTATAGCTGGTGCTTCACTATTTACAAATTGGACTGCATATTCATGTGTATGCCTTTCACTGTCCATCTGTACTTGCATTAGGTATATCACATTATTTGCCAGTGATATTCTGCATGCATGCTTTACTTTATCTTTTCATATTTTGTATTGTTTTATATTTTATTCCAACAATATTTTTTCTGTCTTTATTCTGTGTAAATTTCTCACATAGGTTGCATATCTTTCTTCTGGCTGGACAATGTGCATTCTTTGGAGGGGGGACTCCATAATATGTGTAAATTGACTGAAAGGGTTTAGTTGTTTGTTTGTTTTTAACATATACTGACATACTTCACCTTATCACCAAACTCTGTTTTATGAAAATTCTTCTCTGATCTTTCAGTTTCTCAGTCCTAGCAGTGTTGATATCTCTTTGTGCCAGTGAAATTATAGGTTCAAAAGTTTGATTGTCAAATTTATGACTTGCTTGCCTTCAAGATGTTGAATGCCAAAACCCCGTTTGATATTTTACATTCACTATGACAAATATCAAGATAATTTTGAAAGGATTTAATGAGTAACTTACAAATGTAAGGAGAAGCTTATATCTAGAATGATCTTGTTCATCCTCTTCCACAGTTGGGACTTTAATGCAGACCGATGTCCCACTTGGCACGGACTCAGACTTTTCTAGGCTTTAACTCCTTCCCTCTTCCCATAATGCTTAGCACTCCCCTGTCTCTCTTCAGATTTCTGCTGCCATTCAAATAGTAAAGGCACTGCTCAGGATGGGCCCAGACTTGAACTTCTGTTTTGGCCCATTATCCTTAAGCATCACCTGGAATACTCCAGATTAGAGTTTCTTCCATTTCAGAGTAGTTTGCTTTCCCTCTCTCTACTTCATTGCCTTGGTCTGCCTTTTGTGGCAGGGTTTTGCTGCTTCATATCTGTTTCCCTGTGTTATGTTAAAACAAACTTGCTTTAAATATTAATTTAGTTTTAAACCATTTGTATGTGTGATGGCAATGTGATTTCTGGATTGACTGTTGGTGTGATTTTTGGGTAGAATGAAATCCTCTGAATTTAAGAAATGCACTAGTTGTAGGTGTAAAATCCCACCCAAGACAAGTAGAGTTTATGCTTTGTTTGTATGGAGGCTCATCATATTTTGCAGGGTTGTAATTTTTGAGTCTTTTGAAAAGAGAATTCTTCTTAACAGACTAAATAAACTGATACTCAAAGGTCTTTTGCCAAGCAACCAAGCAGAAGAGATTTCTTCCTCCTCTAAGAAGCCAATTCAGAAACCTAAGACTAAACCCAATCATGGGCAGGAAGAGTCTATTTCTTATTCATTTTCTCCCAATCCATTAAGCAGACCTGGGAAAAAGGACATGGAGTTCTCTTGCTCCTCTTTCTCCTCTTTAGCACTTTTGAGGATGAATATAAAAGGCAGGGACAGACCCTATATTTCACATCAGACTAGTGTTCTTCTGGTGTCATAGGCAGACTGTCATCCTTGCTAAATCCAGTTTACACAATGATTTTTTTTTCCCCAGGCATTATTCTACCAATTCTGTTTTATCCACATGGTTTACTACGTCTGTGTTATTACACCATAACATCAGGGTGGACCTCAAGTACTACAAAATGATGGTGGCCCTGGAGAATTTAAGATGGATCTGATTTATGTAAGGATTCAGTTACCCCTTCATCTCCTGGTGCTTTTCTGCCGTGGGTAGCTTCAGCTCCATTGATAGAAAGGGCAGTGGCTAACTACTCCCTTATGCCCTTGGTACCAGTCCTGCCTTCTGACATTGACACTGTTAGGCCCTGGATGATTTCTCTGTCTCTAAGTTTGCGGTCAGCATTAGTGGTGCTGGTGCCGTCTCCCATTTGTGTTTGGTGCCAGGGTTTGGCATCTGAGTGATGAGGCCAGTGTTGGTACCTGTTCATTTGGCTCAACTCCATGCTTTTGTGACTGCAGCATTCAAGCCACCAGTGCTGACATCCCAATCAGGGCCAGTGAACTGTTCAATGTTGACAGGCACATTAGTGTCAGTCAGTGCTAAACTGGTTGTTCCAGTGTCAGTAATGCTGATGCAGGCCAGAGTGCTAGCTAGTTCACAGATTTCAATATTTGTGCCAGTCAGTGCAAAAGACTCCAATGCAGCTGTCTACAGGCCCAAGTGTCACCCAAGACCCATTTTTCTTGGAACCTACAACTTTTCCAAGTGGTATAACTAGAGGACATGAATGGTCTGTATATCCAAACAGTTCTGTTTTCATCTATGGATCCCCTCCAAAGGGTCTAAAGATGTGGAGATGCCTGAGGAAGCCTCTTTTATTCCTCAATGGAATTGCCTATTCCAGATGTGGACAATGAGGATGATGGTGATTCTCCAGTGACCTCAAGGTTGGGGTAATTTTGGAACTAATCAGGAAGAAAGGGAATTAAGCCTATAATGCCTTGTTATTTCTTAAAGGGGTCTTTAAGGACGCACCGAGGTCTTCTCTTCCAACTTACAGAAGACCTGGAGGACCCTGATATGGCAGCCTCCATTCCAAGAAGAAAAGATAGGATCCTCTCCCCCACAAGGACTGGGATATCTTGGTGAAATCATCTGTTCTTGAGTCCATCCTCATTGCTGTAACACTCATGAGGGACCTTTCACCCCACATCTCAAATTTTCATCCCCCAGCAAAGGGACCCATGCTATGGCTCACTTTAGAAAGAATATGTTCAAGTCCTCTATGTTTTCTTTTAGACTACTCAGTTATATGACCTACATGTGATTACCATGGGACTTAACTGATTCACTCATAATGCAGCAGCTGGAGCAGTAAGGACTGGGGCTGCTTCATAGCATCCTTCTTTACTGCCCCTTTAATGATTCTAACCTTTTTGGACTGCATGTCTGAGACAAACTCCAAAATGCAATCAATATGGAAGGACTTTCACTGCTGTTGGCATGATATCCTAACCACCTCAGATGACCTTCCCTAGGAAACAAAAATGTTCCACAGCAAAAGTGTTTCTGAAGAGCCAACCAACAACAGATGAACCTACATTCTGAAGCTGGTTATGGAACCTTTCAGACAGAATGATTGCCTAGAGGCACTCAGCAGAGGATGGAGTTTCATGATTCTCCTTTCATGAGTCAGCCTCAGTAGAAGTACTGAGGACTTGATAGCTGTCTTACTCTAGAAGCAGTTGAAGTTGTTCTGTCCTTCAGCTTCCATCATGCAAAACATATACATAAAAAGGTAATATCTAGAGGCTGCAATATTCTTTTCCATATCCAACAATGCCTGTCCTCATTTCCCTTTCCAAATATCCCACCCCAATAAAGACCAGATGTTAAAAAAGAGGTAAGCAACCTCCAGGTAAAGAGAGTAATCCAAGAAGTCCCACCAAATTGGAGAGGGTTAAAGTCTATTTGATATTAATTTTGGTGCAAACAAAACAAAGGGCCTTAGACCTATTATAAATGTGAGAAGGCTGAACCAGTTAATTCCCAAAAGCTCCTTGTAGATGGTTCAGTACAGTCAGTACTCTCTTGCCTGGAAAAGAGAGACTGAATGTACCCTCTAGGCCTTCAGAATGCATAACTGTATGTCAAGATATTGAAGATGTCCAGGAGATTGCTGGATTTTTTAGTGGGAGTCAGTCATTTACATTCACACCCTACCATTTGGACTTTCCACAGTCCACTGGTTGTATAACAAATGCATGGCAGTTATGGCAGCATGTCAGAGGCTGCAGGGGCCCAAACTATTCCCTTATCTGAACATTTGGCTCCTTGTAGTTTTGACATTGGAAGGGTTTTTCTAGACAATGGAATCTTCCCCATAGGCCTTTCAGTCACTGGCAATCATGGCCAACCTTTTGAAGTCACAGATGGCTCCACTGCAGAATCTTCAGTTCATCAGGTGTCACTTGGACATGGCTCATTACCTCAAGAAAGGGCACTTGCCATTTAGAGGATGTGGTCAACTTTGTTCTTCAGTGAGACTCAGTTACAGCATTTTAGTGCCTAGGGACATTGGGCCTAATGATGGACTCTATACAAATGGTGCCTTATGACAGATTGAAGATGAGTATGACCTCAGTAGTTTCAAGTCTCAGAAGAGTTGCATCACATCAAGACTCCCAGATCCTGCAGGGATCACTTACAATGGTGGTCGTTTACTCCCAGTTTGGTTCTTGGCAATTAATCCAAAATTCTTCCTATAGAGAATGTCATCACTGGCGGATCATTGTCAAGGTAGAACAGTCCAAGTTGTCTAATCAACCACTAAGGCCAGTCTGTACATCAGTGTGCCAAAAGTGGCCTTCCTGACCATGTAAGTCTTTCAGGACATTTTCCTGCAGGATATGGTTTCCATCCATGCAGACAATATATCCTCAATGTGGTCCATCAATAAGCTGAGAAGAAATAACCAGGAGGCTATGAGGGTTTGGGAATGGGCTGTGTCACCCTGTCACTTTCTAGTAGCTATTCATATCTCAGGTCAAGTGTGCTCCATAGTGGCCAGACTCTGCTAATGTCTGCTGATGCCACATGAGTGGTTCTCTAAGCTCAATAGTTATACTGAAGATTGCTTGTAAGGACAGCCTTGCTACAACCACATTGCATCTTTTACTTATTACAAATGTATTTTTCACTCCTACCCCATTCCCCCCACCCCCCACCAGGCAGTATCATAGAGATGTTTTCATTCAGAACTGCACCTGGACCTCCTTTATCCTTTCACCCCATTTTCCCTAATCCGCATATTCAAACAAAAAGCAAAGACCCTCAGGTCCAAGGTGATTCTCACTCTCCATTTTGGCCCAAGCATAGGTTCATAGGAAGTTATTAGGCATGCAGTCCATGAGATGATTGAGGAGCTTAGCCCAATTTTCCAATTACCCTAGAGCACTGTCTGATTAAGTGATTTGCTCAGAGCCATACAAATGGAGGCTGAAGTAATCAAACCCTGGACTATGGGAAGCAGCTCATTAACAGCAAATAGCCTTAATCCTCCATGCTATCTGCTAGACTAACTGTAGGTTTTGTCCCTATCTTCTGCAAAAGCCATGGCATTTTAGGCCTTGAGAGCCCTGTTAACCCAGTCTCATCAGGACCTGCAACCCTTGATTCTAACTGCATGGTTTATTTTGTTTTCATTATGGCCAGGGACCTTGGTTTCCCTCCCATGGATGTCCAGATTTTAATGACCACACATACACCCAATACAAGAAGGGCATATAAAAGTTGATGGACCAGATATGCTGTGTAGGCTACTAATGGCTTATACCTTTTTCAAATATCTTGGAGTATTTGACAAGTGATTTTGTCTCAGGACTTAGTCATTAAAAAAATAAAATGCATCTAGCAACCATCTCAATCTTCCAAGAAGGTTTTCAAAATCATCTGATGGCCTATTTAAAGGTGTGAAGGAAATTCCTGTGGACAACATTTCTAATTAGGCCACTGCTTAGACTTCTTGTTCCTTCAGTGGGCTTAAATTTTATGTTGGAACATGTAATCCTATCTCCTTTTGAGACAGCATCTTCTGTGCATTTGAAATATTTCTCTTGGAAGGCATTATTCACAGTGGTCATTACATCTGCCATGAGAATATCAGAAATTAAGGTCCTTTGCACTGATCATCCATACTTGGCTTTTCATAAGACCAGGGTGATATTAAGTGTAAACACTTATTTTATACCTCAAGTGGCAACACAGTTAAATCTTATCCAGTCCATAAATCTCTAGTATTTTATGCCATTATATTGAAAAGGGGTGGGTGTGATGCATTATCTGTATGTTCGCAGACAGATAAGTTACTGGTCACACTTGGCTAAGGATCTATGAAAATATTTACAGCTGGTGTCCCCTTTCCTGATTATAAACTGTGTAAAAAGTGTTTAAAAACAGTTGACATCAGAAGTGTGAAGCAGAGTTGTCAAAAGCTCATAAAACCTGTTCTATCATGGCTGTGGCCATGTCAAAGTCTTGTTTTGTAAAAGTTCCCATGGATAAGATTTGTGTGTTTACTGCTTGGCCCTTCTTGTATATATTCACCTGGTTCTACAAGCTGTATGTGGATTGGAGGCAGCAGTCTTCCTATGGGGCCACCATTTTCACAGTGATTCTTTGAGGAAGCCACACGGGGTACTGGGCTTTGCACTTCTTCCTACAGTACAGTCCCAGCTGTTGAACAGGGTTGATAAGTTCATCCTAGATTCAAAATTTAAGTACTTATATAAAAATAGATGCAGAGGGTTTTCATCCATCTTCTTCAACAAACCCTCCACCTTCCCCTTCCATATAATATAGACAGAAGGTTTAGGGAGATATTTGTATTTTTTGGGAGATTAAATCTGCTTTTAGATTTTCTCTTTAAAGTGTCGAGCTACTTTCAGAAAGCTGGAGAAGGACGGAGAGTACTTTATGGGAAGGGAAAGGAGTTAAAGCTTGTAAAAGTCTGAGTTAGTGCCATGGTGGACATCATACTGCATTAAACTTGAGCACCCACTGGACTACTCTGCTTCCAGGTGAGGAGATATGAGGTTGTAGCTGTCCTGCCAAGCTGTATATTTTCATGGACCATGCCTTAAAGTAAGAGTTTCTTAGACTTTCTGTTAAAACAGTCACACCATTTTCTTTTCTCTGGATTACTATAATCTGCTGAAATTCAGCAATACTAAAAGGCTTCCATAGTACATTTAAACCTTCTTTAGTGTGAAGTAGATAAACTTGTGCTAAGTATTCAAAATTATAGTATTTAGCCATTTTTCAGAATCTCCTCCACTTTCTTGTTTACTATGTAAAAGTTGCCAGACAAGTACTGCAACTTTGCATTTTCATATGTGACTACCAGTTGTCACTTCCTAGAACTGGTAAAGGAGATAAAATCTTGAAGTAATCCATACTGTCCTTAATTTTCTACAGTTATGCAGATAAAAGCAGCACTTCTCTGTCTAAGTTTGAGAGTACTTACCAGTTTATTTATGTATTGTAGTATACCTCATTTTTCTTTTTCATAGAAAGATTTATTTAGCCTCTTTGAAAGAGTTTTAGTTTAGCTGTGTGCTTTGCAGCAGTTTAATGACCTCAGCTGCACAGTGACGTAGGATGCAAAATTTTGGGAAGTTACTATTTTGCTTCCCCTTTGTCATGCAAGCTGAGGCAAATTTCTTTCTGAACTAGCACAAGAGCTTAATAGGAAAAAGGTGTGGTCCTTCATGAGCTGTGACAGGGATAAAGTAAGCTTCTTTGAAAAGGTTATATAGACTGGACAGTGGTCACTTAATGCAGACTACTTATCTTGATCTGACCAAGGCTTTTCATACTAAGCTCCATGCTAGTAATATTAAAAAAAAATAGACAAACATAATGGAATTCCTTATTTTATCTGCTGTTTGGCAAACTGAGTATCCAACAGATCCCAAGTTGTGAAACTTGCTGGTACTAATGGGGTACAACAAGGATCACTGATTAGCCCTCAGCTATTTGGTATCTGTTTTGCAGACATCCAGTCCAATATTTCAAAAGGGTTGTTGAGCAAATTTGCTGATGCCTGCAAGCTGGACAATATCTGCTCATCCACTGATGCTAAACATCTCCAGCAAAGACTAGAATGTTTCGGTATTACATGAAAAAACACACAGACACTTTTAAATAGGACCCTGCCTATGAGAAGGCTTTAAAAGTGTTTTATAATTTGAAACAAATAATTTCAATAAAATACAAAAGTGTGAATTATAGTAGCATTCAGCAAAAATATGGTTCCCACCTCATGTTTTAAAAATGGTAGTCCATTCAGACAGCTACAGTCATAATAGACCCTGTCATATGTGGACAACTTTCTATCATTTAATCATCATGTTTCCACCATACTCAAGAAATAGTATTACCTGACCCACTGAATTTCCAAAAAAATATCTTCAAAATCCAAAGAAGGCTTCCTATCACAGTCTTCTTCCTTTAACAAATCCATCACTGAATACAATGCTGGGCTATATGCTTGGTATTTATGTATCCAAACATATAGCCTAACCTGAAAGGCCTCAAAGATGCCTAACCAAAAAAATTAAAGACCTTAAATCCTTCAACACTCCTGCTAGATTAGTTTTAATCTCCTTATACTCAATAGCTTGTAGGCTGCTCAGGGTTGTCCTCTATCTCACATTTTCAGCCATGAAAGGCCTAATCCTATTTGACAAACCAGTGGTTCTACAAACACCTGCCCTAAGGACCTAAATTTACACAGATTAACAATTCTCACTAGAGAGAGAGGTCCCTAACAAGATGTATTCAATGGAATAAGTTACCACTGCAGGTCAAGAAAAGTACTACTTTGACTACCTTTAAGACTGTTCTTGATGCCTGGATGAGTAGTTGTCATGTATAGACCTGCTCAATTTGAACACTATTAAGTGCTTAAAAAAAGAAGCACAACATTTTAAGTGTGTCGCCTTAAAGGTGTATATGGCTAGGCATCTTTTGGTTCTTAAGATTGCTTGCCTAGTGTTTTTCCTATGTCCCTGTGCTCCTGAGATGGAAAGATGTGGTATTAGGAGAAGAGATTAAATAAATACGGATTTGGGCCAGGTTATGCCACAGAGATCTCAGAAGTATGTAATTATGAAAGATGCTGCTTTAGCGCTGACTGAAAAGTGGAATGGGAAGTTTCTGTGTCTGTAATGGGATATCTGCCATTGAGGTACTGGCAGGGTCTCCCTTCTTTTGTCTACCTTAATTGAAGTGGTGTATCTATGCTAACAACAAGAATTCCTAATCTAGAAACATTTCTAACTACTTGTATTCTTGCACAACTTCTAAGTGTGGTCAGAGAAAAGTGACAGTATACAGCAAATTAAATGTCTTCACTCAACCGTTTAGAACTGAACAGGTCCCTATTATTTAATCGAACAGACACATTGTCAAACAGCATTTTCTCAGAAATGCCATTCTTTGAACTGTTCTGACTGAGATCACATTACAGTAGGGAATCAGGAAAATTTTCCTTTCCCCACTGTAGTGCAATCTCGGAGTTGGTATATAGAATTAGTGGAGGGTGTGGGGGTTGCAGCCCTCACACTGCATGGTGGGGTTCAATGAACAGCGTTTCTAAAGAAATGCAATTCAACAATGTGGCCATTCGATGAAATAATATAGACCCAAACTAAACAGTATATCTTTAATGAGCTTGATTGTATTGTATGCAGTAACATCATGAGTTAATCAAGTCAGGGAATGAATGCAGGGCATATGAAGATTAAACCTGAGATTTAAAGAGTGAGCTGTCAAAGCCATGCTCTCTTAGTAAAAAAAGCAAGGACTATGGTTCTATGTACTGACCCTCTGATGAAGTCTGAATATGTGGCCACCTTCAGCAACATTAGCAATGCAAAGGGTCACACATATATTAAGATGTACATGGATGGCACTATGAAATCCATCTACATTTTCTATCAATGATGTAAGGAAAATTCGAGTTGGATGCTAGGCAAAAGTTCATTGAGAAGAATACACCATAGCACCAGCTGAAAGAGACTATGGATGTTTGAGACTTTGGGATTAGGAGGAACCCCCCATCTTGTTTTCATTCTATATTAGAATGATGGATCAGTGTACATTCTATGTCCTCCCAGAATTATGTGTCTGAGGAGTTGGCACAGATATTGGCAAGGATGCAGTCTTTAAAAGGCCTGCAGGCAGAATTGCGGAGGAAGAATCAAAGGTAATGAAAAAAGACTTGGTGAAATCAAGCAATAATTTATTACTAGAAAATAATTGCCTAATACTGAAAGTTCTGACTAAAGAAGTTAATCTATTAAATTTGATTAAAAGAGTGTCTCATTGCATCTATATATGTAGTATGTGTAAACAGTATTTGTGTCTTCCATAATCTGTCTTTCTGAAAACAGGACCTAATTGTATTCATCTATCGTGTTGTTGTGTCTTTCAGCTTTTCCCAGTTAGGGGTCACCACAGTGGAACTCCGGCCGCTAATGATTGGCAGTGGATTTTTACATGCCGAATTGCCAGCCCTGAAGCACAACCTTCAACGAAGGTACGCCCATTCACGCATGTCTCCACACAGAAGACGCTCTAGCTGAGAATCGAATGGGACGTCTTGCTGTGAGGTGACAATGCTACCACAGCAGCACCACCGCAGTGTAATCATCTATCGTGTAAAACACTGTAAAGAGAGCAGTCGTTCTGCTTCACGTTATGTGATGGATGTACCTCTCACCCTCTTCATGCAGGAATTCTGGACAAAGTCTGAAAGTCAGGGACAGATTTTAAATTTTGTTCTTATAAACTTAGAAAGTTTCTAAAATAAATTTTGCATTGCATTATGTTTTCTGGAGAATAGGAAGTTTGAACCTCAAATGTCTGTCATTATATAATGACTTTAGTTCTGAACGATTTGCCAGAAAACTGCATATTTTATGAGGGACAGCCCAAAAATATGATGCAAAAATCTGGACATTCTGCAAAACTCTGGATTTATAAATCCTTTTGAACAAACCCAAACCCAGACTAATCACAACAACTCCAAGACTACTGAATCAAATATTTTTGATAGATCGAGAAACATTTCTATTAAATGAAGGACGTGATTTGTGTTCTTAATTAGGACTATTTATTCTAAATCCATTATTCTTGTCCAACAACAAAAGGCTGATTAGTAGCCAGTTGGAAATTGATGTGTCCAACAATGAAAGGATAAGTGAAAAGATAAACCCCAAGGGAAAAGAAAACATTCTGCAGTAGCAAAACCCCATGCAACACTTACATATCTGCCTGCAAAGTTAAGTATTTTTCTTCACCATGTCATGCACACACAAGCCAGCCCTTCCACAAGGTATTAATATGCAATGTATAAAATGTGTTTATAACAATGCATGTCCAACTTTGTATCCAGACTGATTGCTGATAAGCTGCTTGTTATAGGCTATTTAATTTTGCATTCAGTCTAAATGTTTGCAAGCCTTATATTGTAGGCTGTTGCAAGATAATGCTTGTTCAATTTTTAGATACTAACAATACGCTTGTAAATGTTTTGTTATAACTTATTGTGACAAAAATTGTCTGCATTTTATCCTGGTCTAAGCCTGAAAATAGGCTATTAGAATGAGTGCTATACCCTCCCAAACACATAAAAATAAATGGATGGGTAGATGAGTAGCTAGATACATAGGTAGGCAGACAGACAGATATGCAAAGTAAATGTCTATTACTCCTTGGTTTCATGAATTATGTAGAGTATATAAATGGACCACTTTGTTACAATTTAACCAGTCTCCAAAAGAAGGACGAGAGGCACTGTCAGAGAGGTGATGTAGAAGTGGTGAGCTGAAAGAAATGGTAGTGCCATTGAGCGGCTGACTGTAGAACATGGAAGCTCTGCAGGAAAATAAACATTGCTGTGAGGCTGTCTAGCAGAAAATGATCTTCAGGAATAGGACAAATAAACTACAGAGTCAGAAGGTGCTTCACTATTGTCGTGCCAAAGTTCTTTTAAGGATCAATACTGTTACACAAGAGCTTCTTTATTGTTTACTTGAATTTTATGTTTCATTAGTTTACACTTTGTCTAGTGAAATTGATTTTGATAAATAAATTAAATACAGAATCAGCTATATTTTTGTACAATGTTGGATCCCAAAATGATGTTGCAGTACTAGCAGCCTTCCCGATTCAAAATTTTAGAAGTCTGCGCAGAATCATCTAGTCACATAAAAAAAACTGTCCTGAAAGCAGCCGTAGTACACTTTAGGAGGAATACTGAAAAGCACATTTATATGGAGAAGGTCATATTCAAAAGGAACTCATTCATTCTCACAGAAAAGATAGCCATTTCTGGAACCATTAAACTTATTTGAGAGAAAAAGAACTAAAACAAGAAAGCAGCAGGAATCAGAATGTATAGGCTGACATGGAAGTATGTTTATTAAGTCATTGTGAATCCTGAAAGACTGAATTAGCTAATTTAACAGACTTGGTTGGCCAGCTGCTGCCAGCATGATTTGTGTATTATGTGAATGTAAAACTATCATGGTGCGGGAGCTGTATTGTGCAAGTCACAGATAAATTTATTTACACAAGAATAGGCACAGCCCATTCAGGTTGCTGTGGTAACGGGAGGAAGACGCACCACCTGCTGTATTCCCACAGGCTTCCCAAGCTAGGACGAAAAACGGGATAAAGAAAGCCAGCAAGTCTCACGTAGTCTCCAGTGCAGGTGCTTCTGCAAAGGATAACTTGAAATGCAGGAACACATAGGTGAAACTGCTACAAATCTGTAACAAGGAGTTAATCCATGAGACAGGTGGGTAGCAAAACTAATGACAGCAGTGGAGAAGACTTGCAAATAAAATTACACCGTGCTTTGTACTAGCAGCATTGTAGAATTAATTGTAAAACACAAGATGACTAATAAGCCTGAAAACAAAGCTTTAATGACAGTTAAAGAGTTACTAATAACTCCAAAAGGGAGCATTATCTTTACTAGAAGTACAAAGTTTATAAACTCTGATATCTGATATCAGGGATATCAGTTCTGTAGGTTGGTGTAGTTGCTGGTTCCTACAGCCTACAACCGATAAAATTTTACCCCTCTCCAGAGCTCCCTTTCCTTTGTCTCATGCATTTTAAATCATGATATTTTTCAACTTGTAAATTCTTCCAGTAATGTGTTCTGTCTGCCCACTGTTTTCTCAGTGACAAAAGATTTCCTTATACCAGCCCAAGTTGTCCTACCACCTCTTCCTATATTCAGAATATACCTACTTTTTCTTGCACATCCCATCTTCTGAAATTGCAAAACTTGCCATGCTGCTTGATTCGTTTAATTTCAAAGAAAGGATCAGGTGAGGCTCTGTTATCAGATAAATTCTAGATTCTGCAAGATTCTCAGCTGATAGATGAAGATGAGACTTCCATTAATTTTCCATTGTCTGCTTTATCCTACCCAGGTCTGCAAGAGAGCTATAGCCTATCCCAATAAGCAATGTGTGTAAAGCAGAGAAATTATGGATGTTAATTTACAGGAAGCACAGCTTGAGTTGCTGAATACCAGAACAAACTAGACTTTTGAATTGCCACTCAATTATTGATAAATATCAAAGGTACATACTGGCTCAGACAGTCGTTATCCTTTGGTTCTTGTATCACTGCAAGGAATACATAAAAATCCCTCTTCAACAACTATACAGTCTATGTATTTCCCATAGTATATATATATATATATATATATATATATATATATATATATATATATATATATATATATATACATACACACACAGTGGATATAAAAAGTGTACACACCCCTGGTAAAATGCCAGGTTTTTGTGATATAAAAAAATGAAACCACAATAAATCATTTCGAAACTTTTCCCACCTTTAATGCGACCTATATCCTGTACAATTCAATTGAAAAACAAACAAATCTGTTAGGGGAAAAATATAAAAAAATAAAAAACATACAATAAGCTGGTTGCAATTTTGTGCACACCCTTAAACTAATACTTTGTTGAAGCACCTTTTGATTTAATTACAGCATTCAGTCTTCTTGGGTTGGAGTCTATCAGCATGGCACATCTTGACTTGGCAATATTTGCCCACTCTTCCTTGCAAAAATGCTCCAAATCTGTCAGATCGCGAGGGCATCTCTTGTGCACAGCCCTCTTCAGGTCACCTCATAGATTTTTTTATTGGATTTAGGTCTGGGCTCTGGCTGGGCCATTCCAAAACTTTAATTTTCTTCTGGTGAAGCCATTCTTTTGTTGATTTGGATGTATGCTTGGGGTCATTGTCATGTTGAAAGATGAAATTCCTCTTCATCTTCAGCTTTCTTGCAGATGCCTGAAGGTTTTGGGCCAATAGTGACTGGTATTTGGAACTGTTCATAATTCCCTCCACGTTGACTAAAGTCCCAGTTCCAGCTGAAGAAAAGCAATCCCAAAGCATGATACTGCTACCACCATGTTTCATCATGGGGATGGTGTTCTTTTGGTGATGCGAAGTGTTGTTTTTGTGCCAAACATACCTTTTGGAATTGTGGCCAGAAAGTTCAACCTTGGTCTTATCAGACCATAACAAATTTTCACACATGCTTTTGGGAGACTTGATGTATTGTTTTGCAAATTTTAGCCGGGCCTGGATGTTTTTCTGTGTAAGAAAAGGCTTCCGTCTTGCAACCCTACCCCATAGTCCAGACATATGGAGAATTCGGGAGATTGTTGTCGCATGTAGTACACAACCAGTACTTGCCAGAAATTCCTGCAGCTCCTTCAGTGTTGCTGTAGGTCTCTTGGCAGCCTTGCTGATCTGTTTTTGTCTTGTCTTTTCATCAATTTTGGAGGGACGTCCAGTTCTTTGCAACATCACTGTTGTTCCATATTTTCTCCACTTTTTCAATGACTATCTTCACTATGCTCCATGGTATATCCAATGCTGTGGATATTTTTTATACCCTTCTCCTGACTGATACCTTTCAACAGTGAGATCCCTTTGATGCTTTGTTCTGCTTTGCTCTGCGAACCATGGCTTTTGTTGTAGCATGCAACTGAGTAAAAGTCAGGAAAATCCTACTAGGACAACTGAACTTTATTTGGGGTTAATCAGAGTCTCTTTGATGTCAGGTGTGTACCCAAGAAAACTGAATCTTGTAATTAAATCAAAAGGTGCTTCAACAAGGTATTAGTTTAAGGGTGTGCACAAGTATGCAACCAGTTTATTGTAAGTTTTTTTTATTTTTTTATATTTATAGGTCACATTAAAGGTGGGAAAAGTTTTGAAATGATTTATTGTGGTCTCATGTTTTATATCACAAAAACCTGGCATTTTAACAGGGGTGTGTACACTTTTTATATCCACTGTATATATTTTTATACCTGTATTAAATTATGACTTTTGGCATAGGCAAGCTTACATTTATTTAAAAGTAATCAAACCATATTAAGTTCACATTTACAAACATTATACATCACATATATTGTTATATATCATACAATCTAAGCAACATTAGATAACTTATTCGTGTCCTGTATTGACTTAAACTTCATTCCTCCTCCAAAACATGTTTCTCC
>NC_056741.1:1431016726-1431211685 GCF_019279795.1 Protopterus annectens
GTTTGGTCACGAGGGCGAAGCCCGAGTAGCCAAACAAAGCCAACCGTGGGTAAATCTAGCATTACCCACACCCAGACATGGGTTATTGCTATTATACAATGACATTATTTAAGAAAAAAATACTTACATTTCTTAAATAATGTCTTTGTATAATGGCGGCTTGCTGTCCTTCCGCCACTGGACATCTCATAGTTGATTTAGCTGATGTACTGCGCATGCATTTGGGACTTGTGTTTTTCTTTTTTTTTTTTTTTTTAAATTAAAAAAAAAAGTTTGGGGCAGTTAGGAAAGAGACTGAATAGAGGAAATACAAGGGAAATCAGGTACGTGTCTTTAATTTTAAATAACATACCTGACTTTCCTTGTATTTTCTCCATACTGTCTCTAGTATGTCCAGAGTCCATACTACATATTTATTTATTTTTTAAAACAACTGTAAAAATAAAAACTGACAGAATATATCAACAGAAAAAAATCCAGGAGGCCAGACCTTTTTCCATTGGTATAGTCTGGGATTTACAACGGGGACGCTGGTTGAGCTGGCCAATCAGAGTGCTCGTTTTAGAATATTAATTGCCAGTCATTGTATAATAAATTTTAACTGATGGAAAGTAATACCTATGCAACTGGGAATTTTTCACAGAGACTACAAAGCTGTCTATACAATGGAGTCAGGTAAAATGTTATGAAATAACTGTGAATACCGTTCGATTCTCGGTTAGAGCATCTTCTGTGTGGTGACATGCGTGAATGGGCGTTCCTTCGTTGAAGGTTGTGCGTTAGGCCCAGCAAGCCAGCACGTAAAAACTCTACTGCCAATCATTAGCGGACCGGAGTTCCGCTGTGGCGACCCCTAACCGGGAAAAGCCAAAAGACACAGACAAATGTTAACAGCATAAGTAATTGTAAGTACTAAATGCTTCTCTTTTACCTTTCCACACAATAATAAAAAAGGTAAATCACAGAGCGAGTTTGTGCAATATTACCAAGTCAATGATTTAAACTCAGTTCTGTATCTATAAAAAAAAACTTTTCAAGGTATCTGTAGGTGCATATAAGGGGGTAAATCCAAAATAATTTAATTATATTTCTTTTTAGTCCAGTTTAAATAAGGATGGTCAATAAAATGTAATACTACTCAATGAGCAATAAATCCTCTTGTTAAACAAGAAAAACAAAATGAAAACTCCAGCAAAGCTAGAACTTCAAATAAGTGACCTCCCAAACCTCTTGTGTCAGAGGCACATGGGATTTATGCAAATGATCCTTATGAACATCAGGTGTTTCAGCTAATTGGCAATTCTGAATGCCCATGACTTGTTTCGTCATTTTAATGGACAATTTCAGGCCAATAAAGCCATTGCATATCCACAGCTAGTGGGGTTTGGCTTTAGTGGCCTGAAATTGTCCATTAAAATGACAAAACAAGTCATGGGCATTCAGAATTGCCAGTTAGCTGAAACACCTGATGTTCATAAGGATCATTTGCATATATCCCATGTGCCTCTGACACAAGAGGTTTGGGAGGTCACTTATTGGAAGTTCTAGCTTGTTTTATCTTGTTAAACAAGAGAAATAATTCTGCCATTTGCAAACAGAGGCATACAATAAGAAATTCAGACCAATCAAAAGAAATAGAGCTGGATAGTCACAGAAAATTCACAGAAAATGTATTTTTTATAATGAAGTAAGGGACCCTAGGTACTTTAGAATCAAACAGATATGGTGCATATCAAGTTTATCTAGACATATACTTGGCAATTACTGTGACCAAAAAATGTTGCATGTGTGGAAATGGTCCTATTTAAGCCTCCTTGCTGCAGTAGTAGAAGAAAGTAAATAAATTATGCTGATTGAGAATGAAATATTACATTACGTTATGTCAAAAGTGGGAGATATGAAAATGCCCAGCTCTTTAGCATAGAAGGATGTATTCCTGATTATAATCCAAATAACCCAAATTTCAGTAGTACTTTGAGCAATGGAAGAGCCATGAAATGAATGAGAGGGAATAGACAATGTCGGTTCCCCTGTACTGGTAAGAGGGAACAATGGTGCCAGTTGGCCAATCGCCATCAAGCAAGTGGAGGCTTTTGAGACACTGGAATTGCCAGGACAAAGAACACATACTTGTCAATCCCAAGAGAGTGATGTTAGCCTTTAAGTGGGTGGTAGCCATGGACGGTGTTAGCATTTTGGGAGCCCCCAGCAAATGTCAAGCTGGGGGCACCTTGGACACTTCCAGTATAAGCATCGCCCTGTTACTGCCACCCCTCCTAAGCAACCTTTTAGTTAATGCTGTAGTGTTTTAGAGGTAGTATACACAGACTGAACTCTAGTTACAGTACTCTTACAGTATGAGAGGCCTGTGTATCACACTATGCTGGCCCATCTCACAGAAGGACTTTCACGGTTACTGGCATTTAGTTGTAGCAATGATACATTACAGCAACTCTATATATGGGTCTGGACTTAGGTAAAATGGTGCCCTAAGCACTGCCTACTGCCCCTTCACACACACACATCCCGTGGGATCCAGTACTCCCATCTGCTGCCCCACCCCCCAGCTCTCCACATTATGCACAATACATTTTTCCTCCCTTTTCTCACATTTTGCCTTACTCTTCAGCTTTTTCAAAAAGCCACAATTTTCTATATGCTCTGAAATGCATTTTATTTTACTTGTTCTTTTTAAACAACCTTTTTCTCCAATGATAGCCCAAATAGAAGCTATGATTAAGGAAAGAAATTTAGTGTTGTTGTTCAACTTTAGTTTTCCTTGCATTTAAGAACATTTTCCCTACCTTTTAATCCAATGATGGCCTGAAAAAATCATGAGTCAGAAAAGAATTTCTATCTTACTTTTTTTTTTCTTTTAAGAAAGACATAAGTTGTGACAAAGGGTTAATGTTCTAAGCTGACAAAATAGTAACTCACAATAAACTAATAATACAACTGTTGTAAGGACACGCAAATCCTTTCTGGGAATACTGCCTGCCTCCCTACCCACCCCCTCAAAGAAAAAGACGGTCACTGCCTGTGCATCCCTCTGATGTTAGATTGGGATAAAAGCAGAAGTTCAGATGGCCGTGGTCATGCATTTTAAGTGACTGCTTTAGTATAAATACATAGCATGCCTTTTCACTCCTCACCCCTTCCCTCCCAAAGGCAGTCACCACTATATGTGCCTGGTGTAAGATTGTGACAAAAGTGGAAAAAAATAATGACTACAGTAATGGATTCCACTTTGTTGCTAATATACAGTACAGTGCCTCTGCACATGCTATACTTACTTTTCTGTACACCTCTGAGGTCTGTGAGAAAAGTAAAAGAAACAACGACCCCCATCTCCAACAGAAGCTATAATTACCTCTTCTGCATACCTCTAAGGTCCAATTGTGATGAGAATTAAAGAAGTAATGAACACGCAATCACCAGCCCCCTACACAACCTTCAGCAACCTTATCAACAGAATTGTTGAGCAAAGACTTTGACAGTTACAGTAACTGGTGTTCTGCCATTATTTATAAGACTCCCTGAAAGAAGATGAAAATAAACATTCCTGATGACAAGAAAGCATCAACTCTTCTTAAAATCCAAGGTAAATACTGAGATGGGTCACTCTGGGCTGCTCATCTCTAGCACTTAGCTTGCTCATGTTCAGTCACTGAATGTAAGCGTTATCCTAACAGGATCATACCACAATCCTGTTTTGGATAAAAAGCATAATCAGAAAATGAATAATATTTTTCCTCCTCATTTTCTCCCAACCAGCAGCAGCTTTTGTGGGGCCACCTCACAATCAATGATGATTCAGGGGCCACTGCAGCCATGGGTACTGCAGGAGCATAAAGCTGGATATGATGTTAGTTTTGGTGAAGAGACTATCCACCAGCAAGATTTATCTAAATCAAAGGCACTATGTTGGTGGTAAAACACTTAATGAAATTGTGGTCTTTCACTTGCCAAAACACTGTTACTATAAACAGAGATCTCTTTGAAATTTAAGGAGATATAAATAAGAGTTGTTATTACCCACATTATTTTTAATTACACAAGATTGCTGTACTAGCTTTTGTTATTTTGATCTGCATGTTACAAATGATCAAAATAAAATAACTTGTTCTGGTTGGGGGCCCCAGCAACCACAGGGTTTGCTTGCCTAAAACCAGTTATGAGTGTATTATTTTTTTCAGTATGCTGAAGTCCTTCCTACAAAGCTTGTGCAGTGACATTATCCACTGTCACTCATCCAAAAACACACTCTAAATGGTACTAAAGACATGTCTTCACTGCATAAACTGGCTATCACTTTGTTTTATTTAGGTTGCTACTTAAGTGTACACTTAACATGCCTCAAAATGACCCCAGACATATTTATTATCTTCCCAAATATGAAATTCTGACTGGCAGAAAATAAACACAATCACTGAACTGTCACTGCTTGTTTAACCTGATAGTTTAAAGAAAAGTCAATTTATATTAACATCTATGTAGACAACTGTTGCCTTGAACAGAGATGCTGTCCAATGAAACTGGACTTTTAGACAATTTTAATAAAAGATGCATGATTTACATCATACTTTCCCGGTCTTCCAGGTCTCATTTTCAGGAAGTTTCCTTAATCTGGCCCCTTTTGAAAATTCCCTCTTTCACATTTTCTTTCTAAATATGTTTTTCAATTCCTGTCCAGGCCCCTTAAATGATCATAATGAAAGAACGTGTGCTATTTAAAAATTCAGTAAAATAAGTACATGACGCCATGAGCAAGCATCCCTAATTTCAAACACAATAATAAATAAAACAAAAATCATCAATACTCATTGCTGAAGCATTCCGACTCAGCAGCACTGCTGTGGGTTTTCAGCTCTTCACTTTTCCAGTGGAAATACAGTTAACAAACAATCTGGCTAACGGTTCCACCCTGGACTAAAGCTGAAGATATTTTCATAATAATAATGACATCAGGGTGAACAACAAGTGAATATAAATGCCTTCCTCTCAAAGAAAGGACAGTGACTGCCAACAGGGCATGCCTCGAAGAGCCATGTTGTATCTCTTAACTCATTACATTCGAGTGATGTCTCTAGGCCCATCTGCAGTTAACTCCTACTGATGCCTATAGGCGTCAAATAATGCTTGTTCATATTTGCATCAATAATTCCAAAGCCATGCTATGTACAATTTATTTTATTTATTTATTTTATTTTACATTTGTTAACTGGGGGTGTCTGACTGAGCCGAAAAGGCCCTTTTTCAGCAGAGGCCCAGGGAGAAAAGCTCCACAAAGAAAAATTACAGACACATTTAGTTATTTAGACATGATCAGTATACTCACAAATTACAAGATACATGTTTTTACAGTGGTATGCGGCACATAAACAGTTACAGTAGAGAAAACAAACAAAAAAATATTAATTTTAAAAATAAAGGTAATTAATAGATTTGTGGTCTACAGCTGAAATTTGGAACATAGGTAGAATACATACATAGTACACAGGTACAGTACATACATTGTAGATTAGCCAGTGTTTGTGAGTAAGATTGAAAACTATTATCAAGTGCTCTAGATTTAGTATGTATACATTATCCGCTTTCACTAGCCTGGGGAGCAATCATGGCACTGCCAACTTTGCTTGAGATGTTGCCTGATGAGGCCTATAAAGGAGTCTTTGGATGATGTGTTTTGAATGCTAGTAGGGACAGAGTTCCATTTTTAAGCCACTGAACTACTATATAGTGCATCTCCAAAGCTATTGTAGCTGTTGTTGACTTCTAGTAGTAGTTTGCTTGATGATCTAAGAGGCCTTTTGGCTGAGTGATGTACTAGGTTTCTGAGGGCAGGACACTTATTGGGGAGGCAATAGATAGAATGACAGAGGCATAGCTGATTGTAGGTTAGGAGGCTGGGGAGTTCAAGCCAGTGGAGCTGTGTCAGAGCAGTACAGTGATGAGTTCTATATGAGCAAATTGCAGCAAAGCGGGCAATTCTGTTATAGCAGGCTTCCATGTTGCTTAGTTCAGTTTTGTTGAGATTAGTCAAAATGGGAGATGCATAGAGTAGGGTGGATAGAAGTTGGGAGTGAGCAATGGCTGATCTTGTGTTGTTGGTAAGAAATGGTTTGATACTGTAGAGTGACCCCAGTTTGGCATGTACTTTTTTAACAATTAAGTTGAGATGAATATCAGATTTTAGGTGGGAGTCTATGGTTATTCCCAATAGCTTAGCCTGTTCCACTGGAGCAATTGGAGTAGCATTTGTGGAGTAGATAGTGAATTGACTGTTGGTGTTTTTGTTTTTGTTGGAACCGGTTATAATCATAAGCTGAGTTTCCTTTGGATTGAGGATAAGTTGGGCTTTGGTAAGATAGTTTTCAACGTCAGAGAATGCTAGTTGAGTTGTTTGCAGGAGGGTGGGAATGTTTTGTGCAGCACAGATTAAGGTAGTGTCATCTGCATACTGAATTATAGATGCATGCTGTGTGGAGGTATGGAGGTCATTTGTGAAGACTGTGAATAGTAGTGGTCCTAAGATAGAACCCTGTGGGACTCCTATAGTTATGGGCAGCTGAGGAGAGAGAGAATTTTCCCATTTCACAGCTTGGTACCTGTCAGTTAAGTAGTTTTGGAACCAGGTAAGAGTGGACTTTGATAGATTATATTGGTTTAGTTTGTTTAGCAGGATTTGGTGTGAGACTGTGTCAAATGCTTTGGACATATCCAAAAAAAAGAGTTGACACCTGTAGGCCTTCATTTTTGAGACGGCTTACTGTGTCTGTGAAGCAGAGGAGGGCTGTAGTGGTACTATGGGCAGGTCTGAAACCATGCTGAGTAGGTGACAGGATGTTGATGTCTAGGAGATAGTTTAGCATCTGGGTATGGATGCATTTTTCTAGGATTTTGGCCAGGGGGGAGAGTAAAGCAATGGGTCTGTAGTTATTAAGTTCAGTGGAGGTCCCGCCTTTATGTATGGGTGTAACATAGGATATTTTACATGGTTTGGGCACATAGTTTTCAACAACTGATCTGTTTATGAGAGTGGAGACTGGGGTAGCAATAGCATCTGCTGTGAGTTTCAAGAAATAGCTGGGGAGTAGGTCGGCTGCTGTTGATGAGGTCTTTAGTTTGGAGCGCATGCTTTTGATTGAAGTGGTGGAAACTGTTTTGAGGGTAAAGCTTGTATTAGTGTTATTTGTGTTGGGGGGGGATAGTGAGGAAGGAACTGTCCTGTGATACTAAGCATAGAATTGAGTTCACAAAGTGGGAGTTGAATTGTGTTTCGATGGGAACTTTAGTGTCAGGGGTGGTTGGTTTGGGGGTAGCCTTTTGGGTGGATTTTAGTAGCTGGTTTACATTTTTCCAAAATTTTTGTGGGTTGTGTTGGTATTTAGTTTGTAATGTTGTGTAGTAGGATTTTTTTGTCCAGCCTAATGCATTTTTTTGCACAGTTGCGCAGTTCGTGATACTTAGTTAGGCTTTGTGTTTCTTTGTTTTTTTGATAGTAAAGCCAGGCAGTGTCTCTGGGCTTGAGGATTTGTTTGATTTCTTTACTGAGCCAGGGGTTTGTAGAGGTTCTAACCTAGATTTTGCACAATGGAGCGACAGTGTCTAGGTGTTGTAGAAATGTTTTGTTGAAATATGCTACAGCCTGGTCAAGTGGGAAAGTTTTTAGGGGAGTCCAGTCACAGTTACAGAGTAAAGTGTTGAGGACCTCAGGAGAGAATTTTTTTGTGTTTCTAGTGGATATATAGTTAGTGGTTTCACATATGCTTGTTCTACTATGTATAAAGTATATTATGTTGTGGTCACTTAAGGTGTCTGGGAGACTGCCTGTATGAGGGTACAATGTGGGGTTGTTAGTTAGGACCCAGTCAAGGATGGATTCCCTTTTAGATTTTTTATCACATCTAGTTGAAATTTGGACTAGCTGCTGGCAGCCATGGAGATTTATTAGATTACTTGGTGGTTCTGATATACAGGTGAACCAATCTAGGTTGAAGTCCCCCAGAATAAGGGTTTCTTGTGAGTATGTGGAAGAACACCAGGATAAGAAGTCTTCAAGGCTAGCAGGTGTATTACCAGGTGGAATATAGATCACAATTGTGGTGATGACCTTTTTAGGGTGAAGTTGAAGTTGTGAGATAAGTACGTCCCAATTATTGGGGGAGGGGTAGGAGTTTGGTAATTGACTGACAGTTAAGTTGGACTTGTACAGTAAGGCAGTTCCACCCCCTTTACGATTTGGTCTGTCTTGTCTAATGATATTGTAGCCGGTAGGGAGAACTTCTGAGTTAGCTATGTTTTTATTTAGCCAGATTTCTGTTAAAGCAACTATGTCTGGGGAGTAGTGTGCTATTGTGGCCTGGAGTTCAGGTATTTTATTTTTGATACTTCTTATATTAATATTTAGCATTAAAAGATGGTTGGTTTTGCTGCTGTTGTTGATTTGCCCAGGGATGAAGAAAGTGGGGGTGTTATGTTCTGACATTTGTGTTGGAGCAGTTTGTGTTGGACAGGATGGATTTGGCCCTGGGTTGGGGTGGATATCCCCAATTATGGTGAGCCTGGAGTTAAAATGGTTATACAGAGTTGGAGTTTAGTGAGGAGTGTGAGAAAGTATTGTGTTTTTTTGGAGTAGGCATGTGTGTTTATTTCTGAATTGGTCCGTTATGTAGTTCTTGAATAATTGTGGACAGATATTATTATAATGTGTGGTGTCTGTATACGAGAGTGCATAATGTAGTGTTGTGCTACTAAGTTTAGGGATATTGCTAGAGTGATAACTTGTGGTGTTGTAAAGAATTATGAGAAGACAGACTAGACTTAGTTGTGTGATAGTCAAGGTTATAAAGTTTAAGTTGTTTCTAGGTGGGGGAGTCTGAATATGAATTATAAGGTTGCACTATAAGTGGATGGGGAAGTAGTGTGGGTGATGTAAAAAATGCCTAGTGGGAATGAGAGTGATTGGGAGTATTTTGTGTGGAGCAAGTTGGTGTGGTATAATGTGATATGACTTGAGGAGCTGTGATTGGTGGAGGTGATGTGAGGGTGAGCTGTGGGTGTGGCTGTGATTACTATAAATGTAGAGGTAGTGGGGGCGGGGGGGAATAGGGGGCAGGGCAGGGGAGCGGAGAGAGCCCGAGCGTTAGCAAGGGCGAACGGAGCAGGGCAGAGCCAACCAAGACAAGAGAAAAAAGTAAGTATTACTTTAACAATCTGAACACTTTAAACAAATTCCTGAGGTCTAATGGCTTACCGGCAAGCAGAATGTAATTGCTGAAGAGCACTTGTGTCCTGGTGGGAGACTAGAAATTTAAAGATGGCTCCATGCTCAGCATGATTCTAATATAGACTTTGTATTGGGGGAGGGAGATATCACAAGGGGTGTAAACCAGGTGGAATGCAAAGAAACCAGAGAAGCAATCAGTGGAAATCAGTGAAGGCCTCAGAGGGGGTAAGTAATAATTCAAACTACCTGTAAAGTGAAGGAGTGAAGAGACAGCAAATTTTATTAAGGTTGTGAGTGTGTCTTCACATTGACTTGCTGGTTAGTAACTAGTTTGTGCACAGATTAGAGTAGGGAGATACATTAGCAATGAAGGGGAATGTATAGAGATTCAGATAAACAGGTGGGCCTCCAAGGGATACAAACTAAGGCAGAAAGCACTGAGAGGACTGCTTGATGGTTACTTTAGTCACAGGGATGTGAATTAAATGTATACTGTCTATTGGACAGTTAGGATTACTGTACTTGCGGGGGTGGGGAGGACGCAAGGCTACAACAGTCAGTTTTATTAGCAAACTGAGAACTACTAAGAAATACTGCTAATGTAATAGCTTCACTCTCATAAAACATACAAGTAGAATGCCTGGGTGGACTGACCCTGCTCTTGAGGCTCAAAATGTATATCCTTGTTTAGTTTGCAGTACTGATTCCTTCTTATACTGTATGGGTGGAGTGGTAGTCACAGACTGCAGATTTGCTTGAGTGTGCTAAGTAGAATGCCTGGGTGGACTGACCCTGCTCTTGAGGCTCAAAATGTATATTCTTGTTTGGTTTGCAGTACTGATTCCTTCTTATACTGTATGGGTGGAGTGGTAACCGCAGACTGCAGATTTGCTTGAGTGTGCTCCTGCTCTTGAGGCTCAAAATGTATATCCTTGTTTAGTTTGCAGTATTGATTCCTTCTTATACTGTATGGGTGGAGTGGTAGCCGCAGACTGCAGATTTGCTTGAGTGTGCTCCTGCTCTTGAGGCTCAAAATGTATATCCTTGTTTAGTTTGCAGTACTGATTCCTTCTTATACTGTATGGGTGGAGTGGTAGCCACAGACTGCAGATTTGCTTGAGTGTGCTCCTGCTCTTGAGGCTCAAAATGTATATCCTTGTTTAGTTTGTAGTACTGATTCCTTCTTATACTGTATGGGTGGAGTGGTAGCCGCAGATTTGCTTGAGTGTGCTCAGCAAGCAGAATGTAATTGCTGAAGAGCACTTGTTTCCTGGTGGGAGACTAGAAATTTAAAGGTTTCAAAGATTTCATTGTAAAGCTTCCACAATGACAAACTCAACTGCATTAATATCTGACCTCTGTCTAGTGCAGGTTAATGGATATTAACTGTTGTTTTTATGATATGAAGTTATATAGATATAATTTTCACATTTTTCTAAGTATCTCAAAAACTAAGTAACACAGACACAACTCCTTAACCTCATATGAAAGCTCTCAACTAGATGAATAAAATTTTACTACAAGCATATATGTAACTTGAGTGGTTGCTGAGATATTGTAAGTTGTTTACAAAATATTAGAAATGTAGTAGTTATTGTGTTTACTGTGACATAAAATTTGGTTTAAGACCTAGAACCTAAAGACTACCACTATAAAAATAGTTTGTGCTGCAGAGTTTACCATTTATACTTCTTTCATAATCCCAGTGGTTCCAGAGATATGACCATTTGTTTGAAATGCAAGGGCATAATTTGATTTTGTCAAAAGGCTTAGGATCTGCCCATTAGATGTTACAGTGCAAACTTCCTGAGTTCCACTGGAGTGAATGAGTTAACTGTTTTACAAGTCGGCCTTCTTCTTGTCTGTTCTCCTGTCCTAAGCATACTGAGTTAATGCATAGGTAGGGTATGACACGTAAAAGAAAACAGAGAAGACAGTGAAATTAGCTTCCAACCACAAGGTGTTCTTTAGTTACATCCGTAACCTAAAAGGAAAGCCCCAGATTTGTGCCACACTGTTAGTAAATGAGATCACATATACTGAGCCTGTGGACATAGCTAACCTGTTGGGCAACAGGTTCTGTGAAAACTTCACTCCCCTGTCCCTGCCACACATACCCCATGACATCCCAACCACCTGTCCTTTACCTTGTATCACTAAAGAGCAGGTCGTAGATGCCCTCTCTAAGGCCAAAAATATAGCATCTATGGAATCTGATAGCATCTCAGGCTGTATCCTACATGTGCTCCAAAAAGAATTATCAACACCTTTGGGTACTCTTTTCAATCGTAATCTAAGCACCAGCTTTGTCCCAGCCAAATGGAAAATGGACACCGTTATTGTGCTTCCACTGACCCCAGGAACTATAGACCTATTAGCCTGACTAGCCTTATCTGCAAGGCCATGGAGCAAATTATCATGGACCTTATCAGCAAAGATATAGGTAATCTCCAAACACTTGACCCTGCTCACTTTGGATTTGTCAAAGGGAAATCATGCCTGTTAAACCTGGTGGACTTCTTTGAGACAGTCAATAAGGCTGTGGATGAGGAGAAATTTGTGCATACAGCCTACCAAGACTTAGCCAAGGCTTTTGACACCGGTATGCATTCATTTGTTCGGCCAGTGGATGATCAATCAGAATAGGGTCGAAAGCAGTGCAGCAAAAACCTCAAAAATGCAAACACAATTGTTGCGAATCGCAAAATACCCCCCTTTTGACCCATGGTAGCGCTTGTTTAGATGGTAGAGCGGTCGGAAATGTCGCATTCAGTGTTTTGTATGACATTTCGACCGTTCAGCAATGAGAAATTTGGTAAAAACACTCAGTGGTATACCCAATTGAGTAATGTTAGCTTGATCAAAT
Source organism: Protopterus annectens (assembly GCF_019279795.1). Lineage (NCBI taxonomy): Eukaryota > Metazoa > Chordata > Ceratodontiformes > Protopteridae > Protopterus > Protopterus annectens. Next base: position 1,431,028,822 of record NC_056741.1, read on the forward strand.
TAATGTATTCCTTTGACACTATCCCCCACTCAGGCATCATTGACAAACTCATCCGGCTAGGTATTAACTCATATCATTAGATGAGACTCTAACTAGCTCACTGATAGAACACATATAGTCAAAATAGGGGAATCCACCTCCAACAGCAGACCTGTAACCAGTGATGTTCCACGGGTATCAGTCCTGGGACCTATACTGTTTGGAATCTATTTCTCCGAAGTACAAGAAAAAAACTAAAGGTCTGTGACTGACCAAGTTTGCTGATGACTGCAAACTGGGAGTACTCACTGAATCTCCAAATGATGTCAACATCCTACAAGAGGGTCTAACACAAAAAAAAGATTGGTGCAAAAGTCATGGCCTTAAACTCAATGCAAAAAATGTATTATCATCCCTTTCAGTAAGAGCGATGTTCCTCTAACTACCACATCAATAGCAACACCCTACGTACGCACTCAGTGGTGAGAGACCTGGGCACACAGGTTGACAGCAATCTTACCTTTCATCACCATGTGTCCACAGTGGTAAGAATGGCATTCTATGTTGCTCATCTCATAAGAAAGGGCATTGCCTCCAGAAAAAAGAAGCTATAACCTCCCTGTACTCTTCCCTCATCAGGCCAATAATTGAGTACAATGCCCCTTTTGGTATGTACCTTTCCAAGTACCTGCAACAACTGGAGAAACCACAAAGGTTCCTCACCAGGAAAATTCAAGGTCTTCAGCATCTGTCCTATGCGGCTTGTCTGAATTCACAATCACTTTATTCTTTTTCATACAGACTACTCAGAGGTGATCTCTGCTTTGCATATAAGGTGATCTCTGACCCTGCTTTATTGGAAATGCGGCATATCCACAAGTCAAATGGTACACAGGTTACTCACTCTAAAGACCTTAACCTGGTATGTGACATTAATAGAACCTGCTGGAGGGATGGATTTGTCTCCCAGAGGTTACCACACCTTTGGAACAGACTCCCACTTCATGTCAAACAGAGCACCTCATTGGTTCTCTTCAAATGTAATCTGGGTGATTGGATGGGCAACCGTAAATTCACCTCAAGGGTTCCACTTGTGTCCCTCTTGGGCATGGACATTAGCTGCTGATCATAGAAATAGAGGTAGAACTTAGCTAGGCTTGTAAGGGTCCTAGGGCCATTAGCCTGGTAACTTCTTATGATCCTATAAGACATAGGCATACATAGTCTTGCGATGTAAGAAGGATTCCCATTACCAGTCAACAGAAAATCAAACCTACTACTTATTGACCCTCATACCTCTCCACCTCTTAGAGCAAGAAATCTGGACAAAGCCATAAACAAAAGTGGGATGAAGGGCCTAAAATAAGGACAATTTTTAAATATTGCTCTTACAAACTTAAAAAGTTGATAGAATAACAGGTTTTGCATAAGCATGAATTTTCTTTTTTTTACTTAAAACATTAGCATGAATTTTCTGTTTAGTTAAAATTGACCATAAATCAGTCACCTTCAAACTTACACTAATACCAGAACTCAAAAGGGTGCAATCAGACTAAAAAACTTCACCAAGACAAACTATACCCTCCTAGGTGAAGGTATAAATGCATTCAAAGCCTCACCCTAAGCTGGAAGTGGTAACTACTCTGAAGCTTACACTAAAGCCCTATACAATCACTTGTATAAGTGTATAAACTTGGCTGTACCCGATAGAATCAAAGCCAGAGCCCCAAGTAAACTCAAGCTGCTATGGTAGACTTGCAGCATCAACAAACTCTACAATAAATGCAAAAAGTTATTGTCCAAGAAAACAAAGACAAGGACCTGACAATGGAAAAGCAACCTCCTCCGCCTTAACAGGCAAATAAGGCAACTTGTCAAATTGTCCAAGAGCTCCTTTGAGAGAAACCTAGCAAGTACTGCCAAGGATAACCATAATGTCTTTTACAGCTATGTACGTAACCTAAAGGGTAGGACCCAAGCATGTGCAGAACTGGTGGCCAATGGTATCACACACACTGACCCCACAGAGATATCAAACCTGCTAGCAAATAGATTTGGTGAAAATTATACTCCCTTATCCCCTCCTAGCTTACAACAAACCTTCTCCCAAACCTCCCCCCAACCTTACATATCTGAAGAGCAGGTCCACAAAACCCTGTCCACAGCAAAGAACATGGCCTCTGTTGGACCAGATGACATCCCAGGCTGCCTTCTAAACAAGCTAAAACATTAACTTGAATCAATTTTCAGTCATACCCTAACCACAGGCTTTGTTCCTGCAGAATGGAAAACAGCTACAGTTATTCCCCTCCACAAAGGTGGCCTAGTAACAGACCGGTGGTATTGCAGACCCTTAAACCTGACCAGCCTCATCTGTAAGGACACAGAACATATCATTATGGCCCTCATAAATAAAGACATAGATGACCTCCAAACCCTGGATCCAACCCAGTTTGGATTTGTGAAGGTCAGATCCTGCCTGTTAAATCTGGTGGATTTCTTTGAAAGTGTGACCAGGGTCATTGATGAGAGCAGATCTGTGCACACAGCATACCTTGACTTGGCAAAGGTTGTCGGCACAATCCCACATTCAGGCATTACCAATAAACTTAGCAAACTGAATGTAAACCCCTTTGTTGTAAGATGGGTTGCCAAATAGCTCACAAACTGGACACACACTATCAAAGTGGGTGACTGCATATCAACCAGCAAACCTGTTACCAGCGGGGTGCCACTGGGGTCAGTGCTGGACCCCCTACTGTTTGGTATATACTTCTCAGAAGTTCAGGTCAAAACTAAAGGGTTGTGGCTGACCAAGTTTGCAGACAACTGCAAACTAGGTGCAATCATTGAATCCCCAAATGATATCAGTATACTCTAGGAGGGTCTCACAAAGACCAGCAACTGGTTTATTACTCATGGTCCCAAACTGAATGCAAAGAAATGCATCATCATTCCCTTCAGCACAAACAATGTCCCTTCACACTATCAAATCAATAACAATACCCTAAGTACTTACCCATGAAGTGGTAAGGGACCTGGGATTAAAGGTTGAATGCGACCTTAACTTTGATCACCAAGTGCTTGCTGTTGTAAGGAAAGCTTTCCACATAGCTCACTTGATTAGTAAAGGGGCCGCCTCGAGAGCAAAAGACGTTATAGCCCACCTATACTTGGCACTTATGTGGCCCTTAATTGAGTATAATGCCCCATTCAATATTTACTATAATGAAGAGTAGTTTGTTCCTTTGAGCTAATCAAACTGTTCCCCTCTACCCAAACTAATTTGATCATCATGGATCGCATGATGTAATTCTGGGGTATGGTATGTTAGCTGTCATAATTTTACTGATGCATTTTAAGCAGGTTAAAAAGTAGTTTCGTTTGGGTGGGAGGTTGGCATAATGGTTAAGATGCTCACCTTACAGACACAAGGTGCAGGGCTTGATTCTCACATGGGATAATTGGCTAGACTTAAAATGGCCCACAAAGGCAGTTAGCCTAGTACTAATCTATGAAAAGCTGAAAATAAACATTCATAAATTCATCTCTGTATTGTTTGTTTAAATATTGACAGTCACAATCAATAAGAAAAAAAAAACATTCAAAATGCTTTAGCAGAATAAATACAAAATACTAGTTTTAAGTCTTTTTCATTCTTGGACACAAGGATAGGAATGCATAGACGTGCCCAGCCAACCAAAAATCTTTAAACCCCAATATCTTGCCTTTTCAAAAAATCCATAGGTGACTTTAGTTGCTGACACCCTACCCAAACATTTAACCCCTTGCTTCTTTGACAAGGGACTGCATACACAAAACTTTGTATTTTGGGGTTTTTTTATGATTGTCACGTCTAAAAACACAGTAACTTGTGCAGGTAAAACTGCTTTTTTGGTATGCATGGAGGCTCACCCCATCCTACGGAAGAGGGTACAATAATTTTATATACACTTGGAAGTCTTCATCCAAGAACATCTGCACTTTGTTACAAACAACTCCTGAAAGTACTGAGGACTGGTACTAGGGCTATTACCATAGTGATGAAGAAGAACGGATATTATTTATTTAACTTTCTGCTGGTCATTGCAAGTAAACTCTTAACTCTAGCCATAACTTAATGGTCTATACAGTATTTTATTAGACCTTAACTACCGAAAGTTGTGAAATTTTAAAAGATCAGATGTTCATTTTGTATTGAGCAGCCCAAATTAAGCTGAAAGAGCATTTTTTTATTTATTATCATTAATTTGGTGGTCAGAAGTGAGCTAAAATGGCCCTTTGTTGAATACTATGTTGTGTGATCAAATTGTTTCATTTGCATTTTGTGTTGTCTTATGATCTATGATCCTATGAAGTCTGAAACTCAAATGTCTGTCATTATTTTCTAACTTCAGTTATTAATGATTTGCCACAATACCACAATTTTATTAAAAATAGGACATAAATATGGGGCAAAAATCTGGACATTCTATGAAAATCTGTACAGTTGAGAGGTATGTCAACCCTACTCTGGAATTCTAATATGTAAAAAAAAAAAGACAACTTACTTTCCTGGGTGCTGTAGCCAATCAGGTCACTTGACTCACTGGAGTGGATCTAATTGAGTGCAGCTTACTGACAAATCAAAAAAAAAAAAAAAAAAGGAAACAAATTTGTGATCGTGCAGTGATGTCACCCAACCTGCCAAGGAATGAGCAAAGCAAACTGAGAAACCCGCGGCTGCTGCATGGGGGCCCTTGTTCTTGGGGGAGATCATTGGGGGCTCCCTGCAGCCGCAGGTTCCACGGGTGCCTAACACTGGCTATGGTGGTCGCATATGCATGCTTCAGTAGACATGGGAGACCCCATAGTGATGTTTGTGTGTTCATGTCAGCCACAAGAGGAAGAGTTGAGGCTTAACTATAAATGTTCTCATTGTCAGATGTCAATGGGGACACAAACAACTTTCATGTCTGCCTGGATGATGGCCTCTTCAGCTGGTTCTCACCCTCACACTGGAAATTCCCCAATATTAGAGAAGCAAACTGGGTCAAAATATCCACAAGGGGATACTTGATGGTTAGCCTGAGAAGAGGCAAAATATTAGAAAAATGGGAGATATGAATAAAGGTGTTGATGAGCCCACCACAGGCACCTCAACTTGATGGAACAATGGAAAAAAATGTTCTAATATTTGAAAGAGGTGCAGAATTCTTTTAAGTAACTCAAAAGATGTGCTTTCGACCCAAAAACAACAAAATGAAAAAAAAAAAAAAAACCAGTGACAGGAAGCAGACAAAATGGTTGTATTCACACATATCTGACATCACAGCTGTCCCTTGCTTGAAGGCAGGATAGAAATAACAGTTCTCCCCACCACAATCAAAATCAAAATGGGGAAAATATGAAACAAATAATATTCAACAATCCTTAAGTAAAATATTTTACAGAGCAAAACCGTTTAGTGCTTACTGAATTTTAACAAGGAACAGTGCTGAAAATGTCTCTACATAAGACATATGGAAATTAGGAGAAAACACAGTGTGCCATGAATTACATTGGTATTATTCCCTAAAAGCAATAGGGTCCTGACATTGTTCTGTGATCATTGACAGTGCCTTTTTCCATACTGCGGAGTTAGCATATATAATGTAGTATATATCACATGCAGGTATGGAGGTGTTCTCCATATGAGGGGTGCAGAGGAATCTGTTCTGGCAGTCAAAGTGATACGATTTTGGATTTCTTTCAAGATTCAGTGAACTGTTCATTGATGAGTCTACATTAATTCAATATAACATATTAAACCCTGAGAATAAAATGTAAAAGGAGGAGCTAATAGGAGCAGATTAATATTTTAGCCCATGAAACCCTATTAATAAAATGAAAAAAGAGAAACCAATACAAAGTTAGTCCATGTATTTTTGCAAGTGATCTGTGTCACACAGGACCTAATATGGTCTCACTTAGCAATTTACTGAGATGAAAGTATCAGGGTGCACTGAAGTAATAAAAAATAAAATAAAAGAAAAAGAAAAATAGTTTAAAAAGGTAGAAGGTCACTTAAGCCTTCCTATGGCCATCTAATGTTTTAATGTATTTTATAGCTTAAAGTGCTAAATCAGACAAGATTATGTTCTCATTATCTATTCAAATGCTACTAAAATATATAAATTAAGGAATGGATGATTTTGTAATAGTATAGATCCCCCCATACCTGATACTTTTGTTTCGGATTAGTCAGCCAGTTTTCTATTGACTTTCTCATTTTGGGCTTTATTACAGTTTCTTGTGTGACACCATATCAAAATCCTTCTTAAGTCCAGATATTCTACATCAGCAGGGATTCCTTTGTCTGTGCCAGTGGTGACCCTGCCATGGGAATGAAGTATATGCGGTCATTAATATCTATGTACAGCAAAAGAAAAAGAATCTTTTCAGCGTGAAAATACAACCTAATAAATGACAAAAAACGCTGAACCCCTGTGTCTTGAGACGCTCAAGGAACAAAGCAAGGATGCGAAAAATAAAACTTTAATAATCCCAAGTTAAGCGCTTTCACTCGCTCAATGCGAGCTTCATCAGAACTGAGACATGTCAGTACGCCAACACAAATTAAAATAAACTTTTTTTGGCGCCAAAAAGGCACCATATTTTAAAACAGCGTAATTTAAAGTGACAGTGCTGATTACATATAACATGTACAATTGACATAAATGTAATAATAAATATATAAAAAACATTATGATAAATATCTAAAAAACATTGTGCTCAAAATATATATGTATTAAAGCATATATTTAATACTTATGTAATCGTTAATTCCTGGTTCATTAGAGGCATCTGTAAATAACTGCCACCAGGTTTCTTTATAAGACAACAAACTTTTAGGGTCGCCCCCTCTAGGATCAATATTAACACAGTTGATAATACCAAATTTAAACTTGTGGCCATCACCATATTTTTTAATATGCTTGTAAAGCGCATTCTTGTCATTTTTGGTCCTAATACTGTATAAGTGTGCATAAATTCGTTTGCTAAATTTCTGTTCTGTTTTGCCAATATAGAATCCAGAACACGCTTCACATTTGGCCAGGTATATTACCCATCTAGTATTACAGTTCCCTTGTTTGAATCTAATAATAGTCTTGCTTAAATTATCCAAAACAATATTTTCTTCCTCTAAAATTGTATAACATTGATTACACCTACCACATTTAGTGGTGTGTCTATTGCTTGATGGTTTATAGTCAATTTGTCTTTCCAATAACTTTTTGATGTTCTGCCCCATCTTATTAACAAATATCGGCTGGGTACCCAGAATTTTGACAAGATTCTGGTCCGCCAAAATAATGTTCCAACAACTAATCATAATCTTTTTAAACTTGCCTACATATGGACCGTACTCTAATATACATGCTCTTTCAAAATTTGGTGGATTTTGTTTATATGTATACTGTACCAAATCTGTCCTGTTAGCATAATGATAATATTCGCCTAATAAGAATGTATACTTCTTGCCCCATTCTTGAACAATATTCGTAGTTATATGATTCATACTCCTAATATCATATCCCCTTTCACTAAATAGGGTAGTGATGTATGAAACCTCATCCAACATCTCAGTAAATGTAGAGGTCATTCTGATTGCTCGAATTATCTGACCTCTAAAAATATTATAAAATAACTTCCTGGGGTGATTGCTTGTAAATTCTAGATAACTGTTTGAAAAAGTGATTTTTCTATATAACTTGGATTTAAAGCATCCTTCCCCTTTAGAAATAAAAGTGTCAAGATATGGAAGACCATCTTTATCACAAGTGTACATGAATTTGAGGTAGTCACTACTTGTGTTTAAAAACACTAAAAATTCATCGAGTAACTGCCTATTACCATCCCATAATATATATATATATCATCCAGGTATCTCGAATAGTATTTAATGTGTTTAAAGTAACCACTGGTAAATAATTTGGATTCTTCCCAGTCTAACATAACCATATTGGCGTATATGGGAGCGCATGCTGCACCCATAGCTACGCCTCTGGATTGTTTAAAGTATTCCCCTTCATATTCAATGTAATTATGTTCCAGAACTAAAGACATAAGTTCCATAATCAAACAGATGTTATCCCAACATAGTCCACTGTATTTACGAATACTGTTTAGAAAAGCTTCTAATCCACTCCCCTTAGGGATACAAGAAAAAAGATCGATAACATCCACTGTAACAAATAGTAAATCAGCATTCCATAAATTGACCGGATATTTCCTCAAAAATTCCCACAAATCTTTTACTAAATGTGGTATTTGGTCATAAATATGTTTTAAAAAGTGATCCACCGCTGTTCCAAGTGGAAAAGTCTTGGATCTGCTCCCTGATATTATAGGTCTAAACGGGGGATTGGCTATATTTTTGTGGATTTTGGGGATACCAACTATTCGTGCTAATATGGGATATTCGACCTTAAGAAATCCATATGTGTCACTTGAAATTCTATGGTCAATATGAAATTCTTCGATGTTAAAATCTATTTGTCGATATGCTATCTGTATTTCATTTAACGATACTATTTCATAGTTACCTGAATTGTACAATAAATCATGAATTATGGTGACATATTGAGTATTGTCAAATAAAACAATACCCCCCCCCCTTTTTATCTGGCTTCATTACTCAAATATTTCTGTTGTTTCTAAATTCCTGTAAAATCATGTATTCACTCTTTGATAAATTATAATTTAATTTATTTCCTTTGATTTGATTATGTAACAAATACATTTGTCTTGAAACTGTTTTGTCATATACTGAAACTGTAGGATGCATAAGGGGCATAAAATAGCTCTTCTTTTTTAAAGTTTTTTGTGGAGAAAATCCACCTTCCACATTGTTGTCAAACAATATAGCCAAATTTAATTTGCGTATGTATTTTTTGAACTCTTTGAGAGTGTCAACAAGTTTAGGCTTAGTAATAGGTATATATTTCATCCCCTTCGAAAACAATTTAAAATGCGACAAATTAATCTCCATATCAGTATAATTATATATCTTAAAATTTTGGTAAGAACAAATAACACCTTCTCTAATAATAGATTTACTTGCAATTACTTCCCTTGAGGGACTATGTGAAGTGCTGTCCAAAGCCCTCTGATCTACCAAATTCTCACAAGTCATTTCTGTTTTATGATGAACTCCTACTTCGTTAGTACAATGAACCAATGGAGTGTCTGTGTTGTAACCCTCTACCTGTGAATTTAATAATAAGGTCTGCGGTAATATGTGTTGTAATCCATGTGTTTCTCTTCCCATTCTTTGTTCCTCGGAGGTCTCCTGTTGCCTCCATTGTCCAAAAAATGTCTTGCTTTATTGTCATGTGATGGAACATCATATTCATTTTTACCATATCTATTCCTGCTGTTATATTTATTTACATTGGAATCATTTGTGTCAACATAATTACCCCATTTGTAAGCAGTATTGTTTTGATATTGTTTGACATCCCTCTGAAATGTATTACTCTTCCTGTAGTGTGCCCTCTTAGTATTATATTCAGCATTGTTAAACTGTTTCTGATATAATCGCTCCCACTGGGGGAATACTAAATCATCTTGTATCGTTTTGTTAATATTTTCAACTTCAGCATACAATTGACTAAGCTGACCATCATTACATTTAATTAATAATTTCATGTATTCAATGCCAAATGAGTCAAACAAAGTGTTGAACTCAGATTTAATGTTTTCTGTTAACACATTGCCCATGGGAACTGTACGCTCATATGACCAACGACAATCGCTTAGGACATACATCAGGGAATATTCAGGTCCCATCTGAGAGACAGGAGAAATTGACTTTGCACCATAGTGACTATTTACAAAGATTTTTGGACTATTCTTGTGACTTTCATCACAATACTGATTGTAAACAAAATAATTCTCTGCCTTTTCATGGTACCCTTCGAGATTTGATATACATGTTGGGTAAGAAACTTAATATTATTAACTCTTTAAAATTAGACAATGCATATTTTATGAAATGCATAGATTCTAAGGTTGTGCCTATGGGACTTAGGGTTTTCAAAGTTCCCATGGGCATTGTGTTAACAGAAAACATTAAATCTGAGTTCAACACTTTGTTTGACTCATTTGGCATTGAATACATGAAATTATTAATTAAATGTAATGATGGTCAGCTTAGTCAATTGTATGCTGAAGTTGAAAATATTAGCAAAACGATACAACATGATTTAGTATTCCCCCAGTGGGAGCGATTATATCAGAAACAGTTCAACAATGCTGAATATAATACTAAGAGGGCACACTACAGGAAGAGTAATACATTTCAGAGGGATGTCAAACAATATCAAAACAATACTGCTTATAAATGGGGTAATTATGCTGACACAAATGATTCCAACGCAAATAAATATAACAGTAGGAATAGATATGGTAAAAATGAATATGATGTACCATCACATGACAATAAAGCAAGACATTGTTTGGACAATGGAGGCAACAGGAGACCTCCAAGGAACAAAGAATGGGAAGAGAAACACATGGATTACAACACATATTACTGCAGACCTTATTATTAAATTCACAGGTAGAGGGTTACAACACAGACACTCCATTGGGTCATTGTACTAACGAAGTAGGAGTTCATCATAAAATAGAAATGACTTGTGAGAATTTGGTAGATCAGAGGGCTTTGGACAGCACTTCACATAGTCCCTCAAGGGAAGTAATTGCAAGTAAATCTATTATTAGAGAAGGTGTTGTTTGTTCTTACCAAAATTTTAAGATATATAATTATACTAATATGGAGATTAATTTGTCGCATTTTAAATTGTTTTCGAAGGGGATGAAATATATAACTATTACTAAGCCTAAACTTGTTGACACTCTCAAAGAGTTCAAAAAAATACATACGCAAATTAAATTTGGCTATATTGTTTGACAACAATGTGGAAGGTGGATTTTCTCCACAAAAAAACTTTTAAAAAGAAGAGCTATTTTATGCCCCCTATGCATCCTACAGTTTCGGTATATGACAAAACAGTTTCAAGACAAATGTATTTGTTACATAATCAAATCAAAGGAAATAAATTAAATTATAATTTATCAAATAGTGAATACATGATTTTACAGGAATTTAGAATCAACAGAAATATTCGAGTAATGAAGCCAGATAAAAAGGGGGGGGTATTGTTTTATTTGACAATACTCAATATGCCACCATAATTCATGATTTATTGTACAATTCAGGTAACTATGAAATAGTATCGTTAAATGAAATACAGATAGCATATCGACAAATAGATTTTAACATCGAAGAATTTCATATTGACCATAGAATTTCAAGTGACACATATGGATTTCTTAAGGTCGAACATCCCATATTAGCACGAATAGTTGGTATCCCCAAAATCCACAAAAATATAGCCAATCCCCCGTTTAGACCTATAATATCAGGGAGCAGATCCAAGACTTTTCCACTTGGAACAGCGGTGGATCACTTTTTAAAACATATTTATGACCAAATACCACATTTAGTAAAAGATTTGTGGGAATTGTTGAGGAAATATCCGGTCAATTTATGGAATGCTGATTTACTATTTGTTACAGTGGATGTTATCGATCTTTTTTCTTGTATCCCTAAGGGGAGTGGATTAGAAGCTTTTCTAAACAGTATTCGTAAATACAGTGGACTATGTTGGGATAACATCTGTTTGATTATGGAACTTATGTCTTTAGTTCTGGAACATAATTACATTGAATATGAAGGGGAATACTTTAAACAATCCAGAGACGTAGCTATGGGTGCAGCATGCACTCCCATATACGCCAATATGGTTATGTTAGACTGGGAAGAATCCAAATTATTTACCAGTGGTTACTTTAAACACATTAAATATTATTCGAGATACCTAGATGATATATATATATATATTATGGGATGGTAATAGGCAGTTACTCGATGAATTTTTAGTGTTTTTAAACACAAGTAGTGACTACCTCAAATTCACGTACACTTGTGATAAAGATGGTCTTCCATATCTTGACACTTTTATTTCCAAAGGGGAAGGATGCTTTAAATCCAAGTTATATAGAAAAAACACTTTTTCAAACAGTTATCTAGAATTTACAAACAATCACCCCAGGAAGTTATTTTATAATATTTTTGGAGGTCAGATAATTCGAGCAATCAGAATGACCTCTACATTTACTGAGATGTTGGATGAGGTTTCATACATCACTACCATATTTAGTGAAAGGGGATATGATATTATTAGTATGAATCATATAACTACGAATATTGTTCAAGAATGGGGCAAGAAGTATACATTCTTATTAGGCGAATATTATCATTATGCTAACAGGACAGATTTGGTACAGTATACATATAAACAAAATCCACCAAATTTTGGAAGAGCATGTATATTAGAGTACGGTCCATATGTAGGCAAGTTTAAAAAGATTATGATTAGTTGTTGGAACATTATTTTGGCGGACCAGAATCTTGTCAAAATTCTGGGTACCCAGCCAATATTTGTTAATAAGATGGGGCAGAACATCAAAAAGTTACTGGAAAGACAAATTGACTATAAACCATCAAGCAATAGACACACCACTAAATGTGGTAGGTGTAATCAATGCTATACAATTTTAGAGGAAGAAAATATTGTTTTGGATAATTTAAGCAAGACTATTATTAGATTCAAACAAGGGAACTGTAATACTAGATGGGTAATATACCTGGCCAAATGTGAAGCATGTTCTGGATTCTGTATTGGAAAAACAGAACAGAAATTTAACAAACGAATTTATGCACACTTATACAGTATTAGGACCAAAAATGACAAGAATGTGCTTTACAAGCATATTAAAAAATATGGTGATGGCCACAAGTTTAAATTTGGTATTATCGACTGTGTTAATATTGATCCTAGAGGGGGCGACCCTAAAAGTTTGTTGTCTTATAAAGAAACCTGGTGGCAGTTATTTACAGATGCCTCTAATGAACCAGGAATTAACGATTACATAAGTATTAAATATATGCTTTAATACATATATATTATGAGCACAATGTTTTTTAGATATTTATCATAATGTTTTTTATATATTTATTATTGCATTTATGTCAATTGTACATGTTATATGTAATCAGCACTGTCACTTTAAATTACGCTTTTTAAAATATGGTGCCTTTTTGGCGCCAAAAAAAGTTTATTTTAATTTGTGTTGGCGTACTGACATGTCTCAGTTCTGATGAAGCTCGCATTGAGCGAGTGAAAGTGCTTAACTTGGGATTATTAAAGTTTTATTTTTCACATCCTTGCTTTGTTCCTTGAGCGTCTCAAGACACAGGGGTTCGGCGTTTTTTGTCATTTATTAATATCTATGTCATAAGAAGTCATGCTACTGGTCATCTGTAAGACAGTTTGTAGCTGGGTGTTAAACTAGTCTGCCCCTAAGAATATTTTTAATAATCTTCCATATACTAGATTTGAGATGAAAGTGCCTGGCTCCCTCATAGCCTCATCTTTTTTGCAAAGGAACTACTAACACTATCTGTCACTCCTGTTGCACTTTTCTGGTTCCTAACTACAGTTTCAGTTATGCTAGATGTTCATATGCATTAATACCAGATCTTTTAGTATGATGGAAAGCAGTTCATCTAGACAATATTTATCAGTTTCCTAATGCCCTTTTACATTGTTCTGTACATCTTCCTTGGCAGTTTTCTGTCTGCCATTTGCCCCATTTATAGTTTAAATATCATTCCATGCTGGCATCCTGACTCTCTGCTACTCTGCACATACAGAGGTGAAAAATAATCTAGTATTTCTGCCTAGCATGACATTGAGGGATAAGCCCTGACTACAGCTCATGTGACCAAAGACTGATTAGCAACTTGGGTGCTGAAATGCACAAAAAAGGAAGATGGATATGTCATCTTAGGGTGGACGAAGTGCACCTAGGGTCATATATGCATTTTCTGATTTCTCGGACAGAGACTAAGGGAAAATATAAATGATGCTTCCTGTGTATGGGCAGGGGAATCCTGCTGACATTAAAAGTGAGGGGCCATTTTGAAAACAAATTAAGTCTCTTACATTGAAGAAAATACAAACAGATGCATTCCTACTAGTAGCAACCACCTTATTATGAAACATAACAATGCAAAATATATTTGTGCAATGATAGCCACAGCACTTTTTCATAAGGCTACAAATCAGTTAATTGAGAACATGCAAGTTGTTTTTCACTTCTGGAAGGGAAGTTGAGATGGGACAAGAAAGAATGATGTGGGTACAAAATATAACATAGGGTCTAGTATGTGTTATTATCCTGATTAATCCTGACTTTAGAATGAACAAAGCCTGTTGGTGCAGATATCTGTCTGAGGCATTCGTCCATGTATGGAGAGGTAGCTTTCCTTTTTGGTAAATGCACATAGTTACATGTGTTTTTGCTTGTTAAAATGACTTTGGGGTTAAAAGTATAGGGTATATAGTTCTTTGTATTTTGAATATTTTTTAAAACAAAAATATGGGAAAATGTGACATGGGTTTAAGTTCAACCTGCTAAACACTAATGTATACAGAAGTTGCAAGTTGGAAGCATGTATTCAAAAAACTGTCATGTAGAACAAGTGAAAGTAATAGCATGTTATTAGAATGACTTCCTTATCAGTCATATCATGGAATATGAAAGGCATTGTAAGTATGGACAAGAAAAAAAGAGTACTCAATTATATTAAGACTATAAGGTACAAATAGCAATGTTAAATGAGACACACTTAGATAGTAATGAGCAAGTGAATTTAAAAAAGAAAGGATTCCAGAATGGTTATTCAGCAGAGTAGAGTTCAAGGCTGATCCATTTGTCATGGCAATATCATTGGAATCAGGTGTTTTGCTGCTTCTGGTCTCCCTCATTCACTAGATGCTAGACCAAATGGAAACAGAATGGGTGCCAGACCTGGAAGGAAGGGCTAATTTTCTATCCCCCACATTTTTTCTAGTTACCCAAAAGAGATGGGCCATGGAGGCAGTTTCTGAACCTCAAGTGGCTCAGTCTGTCCCTTTGGGTACACATATTCAAGACGCTCACACTGCAGCTATTACTCCTATTACTCCTCCCTTGGGCTTTTCTGATCATGCAGGGCCTGAAGGACATGTATTTGTATGTTTATTCTCAAATGCCACAGGAAATTTCTAAGGTTAAGGGTTAGATCCCTAGAATTACAAGTTTACTTTCTTGCCATCTGGGTTGTCTGTTGCTCCCAAGGTGTTCACTGAGTGAGGGGCCTCAGTTGTGGTCTGACTCACACTAAAATGATTTCACATCTACCTGTACTTTGACAGTTGCCTTTGCAGGCAGGCACAGTTGCAATGCCAAGTTGCAGACATTCACAGCATTATCACCCACCACCATCTTCAACAATTAGGGTTTTCATTTAACCTCCCCAAGTCAAGCCTCACCTTGGAGATGATTAAGATCTTTCAAGGGGTGACCCTAACTATGGAATACTTGCAGCGTCTATCTCTTGAAAGAGATATCTCACTTCTTAGGCTCCTGCTTTTGCCTATAGTACAGCAGGTAGCCACATGACAGGAAATTCTTGAAGGCTTTGGGTTACATCGACTATTCTTCTGCTGTCTTGTCTTTTCATTTCTTTTGTGCGGCCAAATTCTAGGGCAAATTTCCCTTTTACCTTCTTCCTCTACGTTTTACACCATTTAGGATGACCTGTAGTTTCCTCAAGTAGGGTTTCTGTTGTCAGGGCTAAGGATTCAGAGTCTTTTTTCTTGTGTAGCCCTTTCTCTGAGAGAGGCGTCATGGTTTAGTCTTCCTAACATTGTCGTGTGTCAGGCTAGTCGGGCACTTGGTGACTACCCTGCAAACAAAACAGAACAAAGGACAGTACAGATGGAAATCAACTTCAAGTGTTTAACATACTAGCATACCAGTGTTTGGTCAAAAGGGAGAAGGGTGCAGGACAGTAAGCCTTCTGTGATGGAAATCCCAGATGAAAGGATGACCACAGCAGTAATCACACTCAAATGTCTCCTATTATGGTAAGATTCTAACATAGAAGTACATTTGATGCACTTCTAATGCAATATAATCACTGTATGCATTTCTTACTATGCTTTAATGTTTTGTACTCTAGACTGGCCATCACAGTGACCATCACAGTGACTTGTCCTCCACCAAGAACAGAGTTTGATTGCCTATAATATGACATGGTGTAGACATCATAATGAATGTATATTTTCCCATTAAGTTAAAGTAACTATTTTATGAGTCACTGTGAAAGTAGTCAGTGATGCTTTTTAACATAAAAAGATGTGCTGGTAAGATAGCTATATATTTCAGAGAATCCCTCTTTTATGAATAGACTTCCTTTGGATATAAAGGAAAATATCTCCCCCACCCTCTTTAAGCATAACATGGACAAATGGGTGGGCAGTCATAAATACACTCCAGGTGTGGACCATGAAACCTTTGTTGAAAGGAGTAAAACTAGATATAAATGAGTCATGTCAATGGGTACTTAAAATTTAGGATATTGTGGCTTGGCTACTAATGGTCCTGTGGATTAGCAGCCTAATATTAATTTCTGATCTTATGAACATGTTGTCGATGAAGCAAAACCTATTGAAACACACACACATCTGTCGGCCAATGTCTAGCACACACATGCACACAATCACTCATACACACACACACACACACACACACATATATATATATATATATATATATATATATATATATATATATATATAGTCACACACAAACATTCACTGATTATGAACTTATCTATACACACACAAAAACATTTACCGAACCAGAACTCATTCACACACAGACTTATATCCACCAATCTCACACTAACAAACTTTCACCAAAATAATCCATAGTCACCACTCACTCACATCCTCCGCCAGTGTGACTCACACACAATACACACAGAGACACATGTATATACTTACATGTGCAAACATTAACCGATCTAGAACTTATCTGCATACCGATGTATTTCAACCAGTCTCTCACACACACACACACACACACACACACACACACACACACACACACACACACACACACTTTCACTAAAATGAAAATTGATAAAACAATCCAGTGATTTCTGTTTTGATAAAAAGCACCATTCAGTGCAAAGCATGCAACCCATCTGTTCCTAGTCAAAGCATTCTTTCTTCTCAGTAAAAGATAATACACTGCAACAAGGTACTTATTTTCTTTGTTCTTCTGCATACCTGCTCACTGATAGTCACCGTGAATGCACAAGCTTAAAATATTTCAGGTTTGCTCCAAATTATCATAGAAAAATACACTATTCTCTTTCTCAACATAGCCTAAACTGGCTTGATTTTAAGTATCACCTACAAATTATACAGCAAAATTTAGCATAGAGATTAATCTACACACCCAAATATCCAGCACTGGTCAACAAACTAACTTGGCTTAAGCCATGATGTTACTGTGATCCACTACTGGCTATCTGGTACATATCCCAAATCCAAAAATATACATGGAGTTGCACATTATTTAAATTATGCAGGTATGATTTAGAGAATCTTCTCTTGCATTTAAGCATCCCTGAAAAGAATACTTCACCAGGAAATGGAAATGTAACTCTGGGATAAGATAAAATGTGTATTATGTTGTTTCTTCACATGCTTTTCTTAATTATAGCCCACATTTTCTTTCAACTGTACAATACAGATATTTGATATCAATAACTAGATGTAAACATTTATTAGCTCAACCAGCTTTGTATCAGTTCAAGTTAAAGTTTGTTATAGTGCTTAATTATGTAATCACTTCACAAACTAAAAACTAAAACAATGATAATGCAATAAATGAAATTATTAAAAACTGCAAAAATAACATAACTTTGCAACAGACAGTTATGAGATAACTAACATTATGACATAAGCTAAATATTATACAGAAACAAAGTGCTATGTACCAGAAGCATTGTCACAATGTAAAATGTTATAATTTAAGATAATAATTATCTGTACTGATTCTTGTCCTCTGAGATATGGCAGCACAGTACAGCCATAGCCATACTGAGTAACGCCTCATACCACCATGCCTGTGACCAAAAACACATCCACCAATTTGGAAATCCAAGTGAAATTCACATCCTCATTTGTCAGCATGGTCTTGCACTTCTTACTCAGCCATCAGGGTTAATAGCAAACTAAAAGAATACTATAGCTCTGACCAAAACCACACTCACCATTTTTGAAATCCAACTGGAATTCGCATCTTGATGTCCCAGCATGGTTACAGGCTTCTTACTCAACCACAAGGATTAACAACAAACTAACAGAATACTATAGCACTGAATATAGTGTAGGTGTCTTCTTAATGCAATATTCATTGTTAGAACAGAAGAATACCAGTAGTGAGTGCCCCTTGTGTATGTGCTTCGGTTGTCTCTTGAATGCCATATCTATTTGTCCATTTGATTTTACAGGAGAAACAGGTCAAATTTAAAGTCCATAAAGCATGTTGGCAACATGAAAATCATTAAAAGTTAAAATTCCATATAGACTATTAACAGTAATTTAAAGATTAACATAAAGAATCAAATTTAAGTACAAACATATCAAATTTATTGTCCCTACACAGTTACTTGCCTAATGGTTAAGGTGTTTGCCTTGCAAACACAAGATGCAGGGTTTGAATCTCACAAGGGATAATTGACTAGGCTTAAAATGGCTCACAAGGTCAGTTAGCCTAGTACTAATCTATGAACCTATGAACCTATAAAAGCTCCATACTGGACTGGATATTAGCATCTGACCCAGAAAAATTCACAACTGCTGGAAAACTTCGGAATGCCCTATGTGACCACCTTCCAGCATATACCCATAGAAGCATTACTCCTCAGGTCAATAAACATAAATTTAAAACCATTCATAACTTATTAAAGTCTGACCAAAAATAATTTGTCAATACCTTAGAAGCCATGAATTGGGCCATGCTGAAAGCACTCACTCTAGATGGCATTGTTAATTACTTCAACTCATAATTTCGGAATATACTAAAAATCTACAATCTTCTACATAAAAATGAATTAGAATTAATTATTCCCTCTAGCTGTCTAAACAGAGCAAAAATCTTTTGTTCATTGCAGACAAATCATGGACTGAATATCTGGAAAACAAAACAATGACAACCTTCAAATGTTTCGGCAACTCCGCAAACAGGTCAAAAAACTATTGCTTCCCTAACCAAAAACATGCCTACCCCAACTATCTCTCCCCTTCAAATATCCCAACTACCATCTCCTCCACTACCAGTATAACAATTACATCTCTGTCAGTCTCCCAGAATGCATAGTATTACTCCTCCCTCCTTCACTCTACATCATGTCCCTACTTCTGTAATAAAAAAATCTACTTCTCAAACTCACCACCTTAGCTGACAGCCTCCCACCAGTGTACATCAAAATAAGTGCCAAGGTTATAGCATACCCAGTAAATATCCTAATCAACATATGCATAATTGAAGTCCATGTCTCTCCATATCAAAAATATCTGATATCATTCCCCTTAACAAAAGCAGTAGTTTGCCAACATATCTAACTTTCACCTCATTGCTATATCCCCCCAACCTCCTTAAAAATGTATACACAATTACTCTACTATTTCACAACCAGCTCCTGACCATTACCAGCATGAAGTTTAGACCAGTCATAGTACAACCTCTACACTATTGTTCTTCACAGATACTGTAAATAAAGCAAGGGACTCTGGCAAACTTGTCTTCTCTGTATCACTCAACCTCTCCAAGGCCTACAGTACCATCTCACACACCAAACTCCTACAACTCTCATTTCTTGGTCTATCAATCCCTTCTCTAAACTGGTTCAGTGGCTACTTATCTGATAGGCAGCAATCTGCAAAATGGCAAGGCTCTATCTCTCTCCATATCTACCCATCACAACTGGCACTGCTTGAGACTCCATAATTGCCCCTCCTATTTAACATTTTCACTGACAGCCTTCATATTGCTACCACTCAAGCCTCACTGTTTCAGTATGCAGATGACTCCATGCTTATATGCTTATCTAAGGATCTATCACATCTCTGACAAATTACTCAGGAAGTCTTTACTTCTATTGAAACTTGGCTCTCTAATACCTATCTCCTACCCATTATCATCATCATCATCCCTGTTTTCCCATTTTCTACATAAGGTCGGGGTGTTGTGTCAACTGTTACTATCTCTCTATTCAGTTACACTCTCCTACCTTCTTTGACACTCACACCTAACTGTCTGAGGTCTTTTCTCACACAATCTATCCACCTCTTTGCTGGGCACCCTAGTTTTCTCTTGCCTTCTTCATGCTTGTCCCAAATCTTCTTCACCAGATTGTCTTCTGCTTTTATGCACGTGCCCAAACCACCGTAATCCTTTCTCTGACCTTTTCTGCAATTGGAGCTACTTTGGCTTCTGCTCTTATGTCTTCATTTCTTCATCTGTCCTACAGTGTGCATCCTACCACCCTTCTCAGGCACTTCATCTCCATTACCTCTAGTTTCCTCATCTAATCTGCCTTTACTGCCCAGGTTTTTGTACCTTACAGTAATACTGGTCACACCACTGTTTTGTACACCTTATTTTTCAGCTTTTTGGCATTCTTATGTCATATACTACACCTGATACTCTATGCCAGTTGGCTGCAGCCCCTCTGACTCTAGCTTTTACCTCTTCATTCAGGCTTACCTTCTCCTTAACCAGTCCTCCCAGATACTTGAAGCAGTTAACCTGTTCCAATGTCTTCTCTTCTATCTTAGTTCTCAGCTTCTTCTGATTTCCCCATTTGCTGCCATTGCAACTATCTTATGTATACTCAGTTTTATCCCACCTGCCTTCAGTTTTGCATTCCATTCCTGTATACTTTGTTGACATTCTTGCTAAGAGTCTGCTTGTAAGACTAGATTATCTGCAATACAGCAACTTTGTTGTTCTGTCCCGTCTGACTTGTTTGCTAATGTAGACCATCACCAGTATGAACAGTAGTGGGCTCAGAGCTGAACCCTGATGCACACCCACTGATACTGGGAACCTCTCTATGAGTTCAAACACTGTTCATACTTGAATTATTGGGTCCTTGTACATAGCTTGCACCAATTCTATCAATGCTTCTGGAACTTCTAAACCACCACAGGATTGCCCAAATTAGCTTGCTTGGGCCATTGTGATATGCTTTCTCCAAGTCTAGGAATGCCCAGTTGGACTCTTTCATCTCTAGCTTCTTCTCAACTATCTGTCTCACTATATAAACATCAGGTCAGTTGTGCTGCATCCTGATCTTAATCAAACTGCTCATCTCCCATCTTACTTTCTACTACTCTGCATACTCATTTATTAATCCTATTTCCAGAACTTTCTTGCAATGTGACAGAAGACTGATACCTCTGTACTGAACACAGCTATGAATGTCCCCTTTGTTCTTGAACATTGGCATTAGTGTGCTTATTCTCCAGTCATCTGTGTTATGCTTTTCTCTCCACACTGCTATGAGTACCCTCAGGAACCATTTCTCCTCTATTTCACCCAACATCTTTATCATATCTGCTGTGACCTCAGCCGAGCCTGCTGCTTTCCCTGACTTCATTTTCCTTATTGCTGTTTTTACTTCTATAGTGGACTCCTCCTCTTATCTCATTCTAGGCTATGTCTGGGGCAGTACAGCTTCTGTGGGGTTTTCTTTATTCAGAAGCTGGTAGAAGTACTCCTACTATCTGTCCTTGATGTCCTGTAGTCTGGTAAGCAGGTCATTGTTGGCATCTCTTATGAAGGGTGTCTGACTATCTTCTTTATCTTTCTGACCTGATATAGTTTCTTTGTGCCATCTACTGACTTTCTTTCCAGAACCTGGTAGAGTGCCTCTGTTACCTTATTCTTTGCAATTGCAACTCCTTTCTTGGCCTCTTTGTTAGCCAACTAATATTCCTTCCTGGTCTGTGTTTTCTATCTCCCGCCTTTTTCAGCACTCCTTCTTTCTTTTGATGCCTTCCTGGACTTCTACATTCTCCCTCCAGCTTTTTTTATGTGCCTCATTTCCATTCTTGGCTCGACCACATATCTGCTCTGTAGTCCTCCACATGCTGTTTTAAGGCACTGCCATTCTTCTTCAACTCCACTTATTTCATCTTCTTCTTGAAGTACTACTGCCATGAGTAATTCACTGAACTGTTGTATTTTCTCTCCAGTCAATTTCCAGGTTTTCAGCCTGGTCTCTGTTGACCTTAGAGCCTTCTCTGACTACTGCTTGAAGTTGATTATGGTAACTGGTGGTTTATGCTGTGGGCCAGCTGTTTCACTGGGGATGACTATGCAATCACTGATTCTACCCCAGTACCTTTCTCTTACTGGAAGGAAGTCTACTATCAAGTCATTTACCAGACAGAAGTCTAGATTGGCCTCTCCTTCTTTATTCCTGTTGCTCCACTCATGTGGGCCCAGGCAGTCCTCATATTCTGTTCTGTCTGTCTGTGCCGATATGTGCAGTCAGGTCACCCGTTAGCAACACCAGTTCATGTTGCCCTGCAACTGATGCCTGAATGCACCTTTTTCTCACTAACACAATCCTGCTGTGGGGCATAGGCTGAGATTATGAATACTATCCTATCATTAGGATAGAGTCTGATTGCCCTGCGTCTATCATTAATTCTGATGACATCCCTCACTGCCTTCTGAAGCCTATTCCTCACCACAATTTCCACACCATTTCTAGTCTATCCTCCTTCTGAGTAGAAGATGCTGGATCCCAAGCTAAGTGGATTTGCTGAACTGCCCTTCCATCTTGTCTCCTGCATACATAGGATATCCAGCCTCCTCCTTATCATTATGTCATCCACTTCTAAGCTGTGTCCTGTCAGTGAACCTCCATTAAGTGTAGCAGTTCTTAGTTCAGGTTTAGCAAGTTGATTGATTTTATGTCCAGGTTTTCCTCAAAAGAGCTATCCCAGGTACCCTCAATAGCAACTGAACAATGGCTGTCCAGTAGCTTACTTACCCATGGTTGCTGGGCTTTATGGGGGCACACACTAGCCAAGAGTACAGATGCACCCCTCCAACTATTAGCTTGGGTCCCTGGTATAGGTCAGAATAGGCCTGGTCCTCAACCCACTTATCATCGGCAAATACCTGTGCCCATTGGGCAACATTAGTCAACCAAACCAAATCACCTAGACCCATATTTTACACAACTGAATGGTTAGCCCTGCCACAGCACTGCCCAACTTCTACTTAACTCCCACAAAACTAAGCTTCATCTGTTTTCCCACAAAAAAAAAATTATCAAGACAAAAACAAATTTAAAATCATGTCACTGAATAATACAAAAACTGTAGTAGTCTCCCTATACAAAACCACAAGGAATGACAATAGACACAAATGTTAAAATTGATCTTCACATTCAAAACAATATCAAAGTAACTCACCAGAAAAATAGGAATACTTTATAGACACAAATACTTTTTAAATACTACCACTAAAGCTACCCTTGCCAACACATTCCTTTTAACTCTCTCTACTTTGCGGTGCCCCAATACTCACCAATTTACAAACCTTCCTAAAAACTAAACTAGAAATTTGCTACAACAAAATGTAATGCTCCCAACTTTGCACACCACTGCTTTAAACTCTCAAGTGGCCAGAGCTTCATCATTATCTAACTTATGTACAACTACTTATTACAAATAAAATTGTAAATAAACCCTCAGCTTGTCCTGCCCTTCAAACTATTCTCAACCGCCACCAGCCCAGAAGACATCTCCAGTCAGAAGAAAAGCAACTCCACTCCATTCATAAACCCAATACAACTACTGGACACAGCCTATACTGCAAAACATTGGGAAAAAAAGATTTCTACCAGGCAAAAAATTCATGTTTCTAGCCTGATACTTCTGTTGTTTAGACTTAATGTTGTTATAATTACTTGTTATACCAACTGCCAGAGTTTTTGTTATCTGTACCTCCATTGTGCCTGCTTTACATTCTTATTGTTTATGCTATTATTATTATTATTATTATTATTATTATTATTATTATCATTATTATTTTTCATGTAATCAAAGCTGGAGCTTTTGTCCCCGGGCCCCCACAGAAAATGGTTTCCTTTGGGCCCAGTCAGACCTTTGTGAATAAATGATAATAAATAAATAAATAATTAAATAATTACATAAATAAATAAATACATCAAATAAAATACAATGTATCCAGCTTGCACAAAAAACAGCAGTGACAACGGGCATGGCCAATATGGTGAGCAGTTAACAGCACTGTATTTTTGGCTTTTCTTCATTTTAGCATCTCTGACAGGAGTTTTACTAAAAAAAAAAAAAACTCAAATGGAATGTTTCAAAACTTGATGGATTTATAGTTGAACATCTGCTGAAAGATTTACTACAAAAAATAACAAGTTTGAAACTCTTTTAATTGCTTTTTCCTGTCAAAAAACTAGAAAGAGCTAATTGTCTCAGAATGAGGCACTCTAAGCCTAATGTACAGGATACTGCAATAGAAAAAAACATACAGGCTATACTATGTAACATCAGTGAGTTATCTGTAAAGACAGCCAAATTAAAGAGCAAAATGGACAATTTTGGTATGTAAAAAAACAGTTGAAGTGCTGAGTGAATATCTTAAGCAACAATCATCACCAATTTCAAGTATAGAAGAGGCAATGTCTGATTTTGATGGAAGATTACTTGAAAATGAAAATAACACTGAATTTCTTCTGAAACAAAACAACTTATTCCAGGAAAAAATAGACAATTTAGAGAACAGATCTAGAAGGAATAAGAACAGGGAGACAGTATGATTCAATTCCTTAATATCTGGCTGCCTAAAACTTTGAGCCTGTCTGAAGCTTTTTCCTTTGGCATCGAAAGGACACATCACCTTCCAACTCCTCTTTAAAACAAAACAAAAAAACCTTCACCAAGGTCAGTGATCGTAAGATTTTCTCAAGTCAAGATAAGGATTTAGTCTTAAAAGCTGCATGGACTAATTATCCGGTTAAAATTAAAGGAAATGCTATTGGATTTGACAATGACTATTTAACATTAGTTATGTCAAAGAGAAAAGTGTGTGTGCCACTTGTTAAAAGCTTAAAGAAAAGCAATATTAAAGCACAAATCCTGTTTGCAACAAAAATAAGGATTCACTTTCCCAGAAGGAAAGATTTTTAACACCTTGGAAGATGCAATGGGCTTTACACAGAAAAATAAAATCATAGAAAAAAACAGAAGAAACAGACTGAAATCTATCAACTTCTTTGAAGAGAAATGCAATAAGAGATAATTGGTTAATAAAAGACAAAAACAGTAACAAACTGAAGGAAAAATGAAAATCAGTGTATTTCATGATTATGAATTCTTATTAGTTAAAGAAGTGCTTGAATACTTATGAACAGGTACTGAATATTACTTTTTACAAGATAAATCGTTTATTTATTTTCCTAAATCAAATGGTTGCTAGTTCCATTTTTAAAATGTTAAGAGTTTGATTATTTTAGCTATATGTAAAATTAAAGCCACTTATTTCCATTTAAAGTTTAAAATGTTAAACTATTCATTTTACTAAAAGTTAATCATTATTATCATGAAACATATTACGTAGCACACTTTTTGTTATCTTGGCATAGTTGAGTAAATTAAATATAATACAAGATGCAACAAATGGCACTAAAGAGGCATGTTAAGTTACATTTGGGGTTCTTAAAATGGTCCAGTGGTGTGCTATTAATAGTATTCTTGACATGCAATAGCACCCAGGAAAAACATGCCATGTTAGAAACAAAGTATAAAAATATAGCTTTTTACATGAATAAAAGTTATCATTGGAATGATAGCAAATAATTAGAGTAACATTCACACTTTTGCATGTTAAACCTGGATCACACATAACTGTCATTCTTTTAATGCAAGTTTATATGCTATGTCTCCTTTAAAAAAATGACAGTCTGCTTTATATTAAACATCTCATGCAAATAGCACTTACTAAATTATTAAATGTTATTTCTTTAAGTACAATAGCTTTTTAGTGGTTAACATACTTTGATTTTTTGTTGTTTTTTTAGTGGTGTGGAAGTGTTTAAGGGATTGATGTATAATGTAGAGGTGACTTGGATTCACTTGTGAATGTTTTATGTATG
This sequence comes from Protopterus annectens, assembly GCF_019279795.1. Taxonomy (NCBI): domain Eukaryota; kingdom Metazoa; phylum Chordata; order Ceratodontiformes; family Protopteridae; genus Protopterus; species Protopterus annectens. The sequence goes on from NC_056741.1 coordinate 1,431,055,010, forward strand.
AACTGTAGCTGATAATCTGTTCAGTTGCAAGCCCTTGTCATGAGGACCAGCTTGAAGCAGCTTAATTAGAGTCATTAGCACTTTTGTGATGCTGTGGGAGTTTTGAAAATTCTAAGAACTATCCAGGTTACTTCTTTCTGTTTAAAGGTAAATAATCATAATATTTTGAATCATATACTAAGATGTCAATGAATATGTTAGATAATAAGCAAAAGACAGTGAATTGTATTCTAAACCACTGACAGTTATTAAATAGTTCTGAATGCTTGCAGTATACCATAAGGATAGTTTATATACTAGTGTGATGGCCTCTCTACCCCAAGCCAGTAATCAAGGAGCCTCAGTCCTAACCACTGACACCAGTGAGAGATGGTGACTAAGAACAGGAGTGGATTTACTGTAATTACTGTGTATTTTTCAGATGCAGCTCTCTGCATCAAGCACAATTTCCCCCAAGAGCTCACAGGGAACATACTCCAGACTTGGGACTGGAGATTCTGTCTCTTCAGATCCGAAACAAGACTCACTTGGGAGCACTGTGCCCCAGTTCCAAGTAGTTGACACACCCAAACCAGGATATTTGATTTTCACACACACACACACACACACACACACACACACACACACACACACACACGCACGCACGCACGCACACACACACACACACACACACACACACACACACACACACACACACACACACTCCTGTGAAAGGCTGGCGCAGATTTACTAGCTGTACCCTTTCTGCTCAGACTATAAGGTAACCACACTGGCACAAGTCAACCACTCTCAAACTCTTACAAGGGTATCCAATTAGACTGAGTAAAAGCAAAAATCAATACTAATATAAATGATAGAGAGCACCCAAAGCAGCAAGGCTTTTCAAAACGGCCAAGGTGTCACTAAAATAAACACCAGCACTCTCAAGATATTGAAAGTATTCTCTCAAAGACCAGCCACAATTAAAGGTATAAATATATTTAATAATAAATAATAAAATAGAAAACAAGGGAATACTAAATATCTAGGTACAATAAAATCAAAGTTTCAATCACAGGAGATATAAAAATAATACAGTTGTACAGATTCATACAGATGCAGAAAAACAATACTTAACTAATTTTACTGTATGTCCTGACTGTCTAAAGAGTAACTGTTCCCTAGCTAACTTAATTAATACAGCAAGGCAAGATAGGATGCTGAGATGCTTACTTCCAAAAGGCAAGGTGAGGAGCTTCTAACTTCTAACTAACTCAACTAACTAACTGACACAGATCTTTTATATCAGGTTCCAAAGAAAACAAAACAAACTGCTGTGAGAGTTCAATTCTCTCAGTGATGGTTATAGAATGACATCATGTTTGATCACCTGACTCTGGTGCAATACACACTCAGAGCTTTGCTAAGATCTGTTTCAATATCTGAAAGTTAAAGAAAGAAAGGTAAAGAACAATTTAAAAACTTCTACTCTTCTTTTCCAGAATTGTTTATTTAAACATATACAGTTAATCGGTTATAGTAACACTGTTGATACATTTTTAACACAAGCATATGTACAAGTCAGTATGATAATCAAATATAAAATTATTTACAAAACTCCTGCTAACTATGCTGGAATATGTTGCACATGCACTGCCCTATTCTCCCTGGCACAGATGGCAATAACGCACATCATCACATCCCTCCACCACTTTGAAGACTCAAGCTAGTTTTTCAAGCAACCCTGGAATAACATTGCTTGAAAGAAATTGTCCTGTCTGTGAATACATTAACCTATACCTTGTCTTGAGAGTCCATCTGCATTGACATTGCTGACCCTACTACGGTGCTGTACTGTCATGTCATATGTTTGCAACCCTAGACTCCTAACTTGGCATTTTGTTAGTTGACTCTATGTAACCATGTTAAGGAATTGTGGTCTGTAACTGCAATGAATTTTCTTCCATACAGATAAGGCTGAAGCTTCCACAGTGCCTATACTATGGCTAGACATTCTTTTTGTATAAGTGGCTAACATTCCTCCCTGGTTTGGCGTCTATGACTGAGATATACAACTGGGTGCTCTTCTCTCTCTGAGAAAATTTGGCTGAGTACAGCCCCCACTCCATGGTTTAAAGCATCCACCTGCACAACAAATTCTTTGCTGAAATCTGGACTGGCTAACACAGGGGTCCTCCCAAAGCCCCTTTAAGCATTGAAATGCCTGTTCGCAGGCTGGGGTCCACACTACCTTACCTGGCCTGTTTTTTTTTGTCAAGTCTCTGAGGGGAGCAGATATTGTACTATAATTGGGAAAGTACTTTCTATAATACCCACTGTCCCCAATAATGCCCTCACCTACTTTTTGGTAACAGGGGCAGACCACACCTGAATAACTTCCACTTTGGCAGGTTCTGGCCTAATCGTACCACTCTCCACTCTATGTCCCAGGTAGGAGACTTCTGCCATACCCACCTGACACTTACTGGGCTTATTGGTCAATCCTGCCCTTTGCAGTCTGCCCAGGACCTTCCTGACATCCTGAGGCGTTATCACGTTAACATAGTACAAGTTGTGCCCCTGCCTCCAGCCTAGCAGGTTTACCATGTAATTAACATCATTTACCTTCTGTACCTCTCAAGCTGCCTGCAGCTTATTGTGTTTGACAGGAATGACCACCATAACCTGCTGTCCCATGGCATACTCTTGGGCTTGAGCATTCCTGTCATACCAAACCTTTTTTCTGTTGGGCTCCTACCAGGTTCTCCTCAGCCAAGCCCATAAGCTCCCTAAGCCTTGTCATGAGGTTTAGGATATATGCCACAACAGACTCTTTGTGGAATTCACATTCACCCTCCCACTCATCAGGAAGCAGATCTAAATCCCCCTCGCCCTATGCCCATACAGCAACTCAAAGGGTGAAACACCTATGGATTCTTGGGGTACCTCTCTGTATGCAAACAGTAGCTGGAGCAAATATTTGTCCCTCTCTCTCTTAAACTGGTCTGAAAATACCTGTAGCATGGTCTTTAGTGTAGAGTTTAACCTCTCCACAAGACCATTAGTCTGGGGGTGATAGGGATTTGTCTTTAGGTGTTTCAGCCCACAACACTTCCACAGACAGGCCAGCAGGTCTGACATGAAATTGGCATCCCTGTCAGTCAGTATTTCTCTTGGGAAACCTACCTTCCTGAAAATCCGTAACAAAGCATTTGCCACCCTCAGTGCCTCAATGAAGGGCAGAGCCACTGCCTCAGGGTATCTAGTAGCATAATCGACTACCACCAGGATATACTTCTTCCCTGTGGAACTTAGAGTACTCAGAGGCACCACAGTATCCATAGCTACCCTATGAAACAGCTCCTCAATCACAGGTAAAGGCATCAACAGCACTTTAACCTTATCCCCTGCCTTTCCTACCTTTTGGCACTGCTCACAGATCCTGCAGTACCCTGTTACATCCTTTGCAATGTTTTATAATCACATTTCTATTTTCATGTAGTTCAACCAATGCTTTGTATTCATCATATGTTAAATTAAACTCTTTCCTCATTCTATTCACTTTACCATCATATAATAACCTCAATTCATATTCACATACATTCATGAAAACATTTAGAACCGGGCAATTATTTTTAACAAAAGTGCTTGATTTCCTGCATAAATCTAAATGTTCACTTGTCTTATCTTTAAAATTTAATTTCAGGCTAGCATTTCTAACAAATATTCTTAAGTCTGTCAATGCATCCACTATAGTATCTGACGTAGTGGGTATAAATTGGACACCTTTATTTAATAAGCTGATACACACTGATGATAGACTGAAGTTCGATAGATTCAGCAAAGTGTCTATATGCTTACTTGTTATTATTTCCATCCTTGCTTGCTGAAAGGCAGCGGACTGTTGTTTTTCCTCTTCATTCCATTTGGATTCACATGTTGTTGTGACCTGCCTCGCGATTGTGGACGTTTCTGCATTTCCACCTTCTCTGGTAATTTCACCACCACATGCCTTGTGGGCTTGAAAAAACCTCACCATTCTGCAATGTATTACATGTATTTATAGATTCTATCAGTGCTGCCTTTACCAGTGGAATAACAGAACCAGAGGGATCATTTTGCTTAGTTGAAAAGCCATTATCCATCTGCCGAATGGCTAATTCATTCACAGCCTGAATTTGTATGTCCTCACAGGTCTGACGAATGGCAGGGGGTGTTACCAAGGAGAGTCTTGTAGCTAGTCCCTGCCTCTCGACATCACTGGACATTTTATTCACTCTAATCCACTCATTGGTTAGCCGATGACTTTCATTAGTAAATATATCTAATTCATGCATTGCACCCCTTCTCATATGATTGCTAGAATTATTATTCACTATGTTTGAATATTTTTGCCAGGAAAAAATATGTCCCAGATTGAAATTGTTTATATCTCTGCATAGTTTATGCTGCTTTGTTGCTTCAAATCTCTTATCAAAAACATTTAATCTGTCAAGCATTTGCTGATAGGCAACATATGAGCTGCTCAACATAGATGAGCTAATAATTTCATTTTCTAAATTAACAATTTCATCAGATAGCCCAGTTTCTATGTCCACAAAAAATTCATTCATTAAGGCCATATAGTCCGCACTTAATTTTAAGTTCAACTGCTGCCATTTTTTTAGTAATTCAGGATACACATTAGTGTACGTTGGCATCTTTAACACATGCAGCCCTCTCGGCACAACATTAAGCTCCAAATAATCTAAAAAGCTCAGCCGCTGCCATTGGAGCTACTTGTATGCTTGTACTTTTCTTTCAAGCTTAACAAGCAAATTGTCTATATTATTATCAATTTGAGGAGCGGCTCCCATAACTGTTTCATTTGAAGCCATCATCTGGGCCAATAAAGGATTACCTGACATAGTCAAAAAATCATGCACAGTGTTCTTATTTAGTAGAGCTGTAGAACATCTCTCTTTTTCAAGAACAGTTTGCAACAGCTGTGTCATACTCCACGCTGTTTATCAGTGCCAACAGTAAATCCAAAACAGAATAGATAGCTGAACACACAAACTGACTGCAGTTAACTACAAGGGACACTTTAAAATGAACCAAAACAACAAATACCAACAAGTAGAAACACTTAATTTATTTCACATAAGAGCAGAGCTTTCAGGAATCACCCTTTGCAATCGCAGGCCAATAAAAATTCTGCATAAAATGTCCCTTGGTATGCTTTATGCATATATAACCTGCAAAAGGAATGTCATGGGCTATGGTTACAAGTGTCAGATGGTAGGCTCTAGGCACTACCAACTGCTGTATTACCTCACCCTCTAGCCCTCCCTCAGGGGTCCACTCTCTGTGCAGTAACCCTTTGTTCCAGTATACAGACTCCCTCCTTAGCTACCTTCCTCAGGCTTCATAAGGTAGGGTCCGAAAGCTGAGCCTGTCTCAACTCTACTTTTGTGATCCCTCCCAGTTCCCCTTCCACAGAAAGCCTAGTATCTTCTGACAGCAATGCCTCACTATCAGCCTGGGTACTACCACTCACCTCTGTCCTTGCAGTCATCCTGCCCATGGGAACATCAGTACCTACCAGCAGCTATGGTTAACTTTCCCGCTCACTGCTACAAGGTAGCTCTCTCCCTGAAATAGCCACATCACCAGTCCCAGCTTCAGGTGTGGGGGTCTGTCTGGATCTCCCCCAGGCTACCAGACCTACATGCCTGTCTCCAAGCCTGACTGCATGTAACTGCATGGGCACAAGATACTGCATTATCAAAATCATTCCCTATCAAGACAGCTGCAGGGATATCCTCAAACACAGCTAACTGTTTTCTTCCTTTTCTTCCCTCCCAGTTGAACTCTGACCAAAGGTACTTGGAATGAGATCCCTCCTAAAGCTCTGATTTGAGTGGACTGCCCAAGCAAATACTGCTCCTCTTTAATCACTGCAGGCTTCACAGTAGTGTATTCACAGTAGTTATGTCAGAGGCTTTGTCTCTCTTAGCAATGGCCTATCTTCCATTCACTAAGCTAGGATACAAACTCCAGTGATAGTTTGGTACCCCTGTTGTCTCCAGACAACTTACTAGTGGTATGCTGTTATTCCCACTTGCTGGCTCTCTCACCTTTTGTTCCCCACCTTGCTTCAGTGGACATTTGTATGCTTCATGCCCCTCTAGTTACATTTAAAATATCTAACCTCTGATCCTGGCTGTGTACCTGTACTAGTGGCTTCCCCTGTTACTTGTAGACTCTGTTGGGGTGATTTAGGCTGCCCACTATGGGTATCACCTTCTTGTGCAGTCATGCCATGCTTGCTAAGTAGAGATTCCCTTTTCTCTTCAGCTCATCTGCAGAGTTACACTCCTGGTCTGCCAACCAGATTCTCATGTCCTCAGGCAGAGTATTAAGGGCTTGTTCCCTCACCAAAAGGTCTACCAGTCTTTCAAAAGTGGTGACCTGACACCCACTCACCCACCTATGAAAACAAGTGCTTAACTCAGCAAAATAATCACATACATTTTCATCTGGCTTTTTTCTGAAAGCTTCAGGTGTTAAGTTATAACAGTTTGATAAACATTGTTTTACACTGTTAGAAAAACATTATTTATTATACTGTAAAATTTTGTAATGTTAAGTTTTTATGTACTTTTATGATACATGTGGAGCTTTTCTCCCCGGGCCTCTGCTGAAAACGGGTCTTCACCCAGTCAGACTTTCCCGGTAACCAAATGTAAAATGATAATAAATAATAAATAAATAGTTTAAACAATCAGTATCAGACAATTAAGAAACAGCAGTTACAGCTTTACCATGGAGTAAAGGGGTCAGGAACTGTACCTAGAGCTCTTGGTCAACATTATACTGTTTACACACTCTTTCAAATACATGAATAAAAATATCAAAATCATCACCCTCTGCAACTTGTGGAAGAAATTTACGGACCTTTATTGCTTTTGGGGTCCAGTTATTCCCTTCCCCATTACCTCCCTGACCCTGACAAAGGGCCAGCATTTCTCTCATGCTGACACTGCTTCTCCTTTTCTTCAGTCTCCAAATGACGCAGTCTCTCTTCGATCTCCAAACACCGCAGTCTCTCTTCAGTCTCCAAACATCGCAGTTCATGCTGACACTCCTTCTCCTTTTTCTTCAGTCTCCCAATACCAGTCTCTCTTTCGGTCTCCATTTAGTTCAAGTCTTTTTAACTCCAGACATATTTTTAAGTCCTCTGAGGAAAAGGTAAACTGTCCTGTTTCAGAAGAATGCACATCTCCAGCAACAGACTGGTTGTCGTTTTGCCCACTGGTCCATGCTGCAGCTGTGATTAAGGCTGAAATCATTTTGTCTCTAGTCCAGTTAGCACACACCAGTCCTTTGGCTTCACACACCTTGGCCAACTGTTTTTTTGTCAGCTTACCATAATTCACTGCTGGCATCTTTGCCTGCATTCCTTGCCTAAACTAAACTAACAAAAATAAATACAACTGTTGTGAAAATGAAACTCTGAATGTTTACCTTCTGGTTGTTGAGAGTACACACACCTTCAGTGACAACTGCCCACAAGCTACTGAAGTTCAATTAATATCCCACAGTTCTGCCACCAATATGTGACGGCCTCTCAGCCCTGAGCCAGTAATCAAGCAGCCTCAATCCTCACCACTGACCCCATTGAGAGATGATCATTAAGGCTAGGAATGGATTTATACAGTATTTTTCAGATGCATCTCTCTGCATCAAGCACATTTTCCCCCAAGAACACACAGGGAACAGGGTCCAGACCTGGGGCTGGAATTTATGTCTCTCCAGACCTTAAATGAGACTCAGTTTGGAGCACTGTGTCCCATTTCCAAGTAGCTGACACACACACACACACACACACACACACACACACACACACACACACACACACACACACACACACACACACACACACCTGGGTATTTGATTTTCACACACACACACACACACACACACACACACACACACACTCCTGGAAAAGGCTGGCACAGATTTACTAGCTGTATACTCATCTGCCCAGACTATAAAGTAACCACGCTGCCACCAGTCAACCACTCTCAGGCTCCTACAAGGGTATCCAATTCATCATCATCATCATCATCATCAGCCTCCTTTTTTACATTTTCTACACGGGGTCAGGGAATTGTGTTAACTGTCACCATCTCTCTCAATTCAATGCCACACTCCTGCCTTCTTTGACACTCATGCCTGAATGTCACAGATCTTCTTTCACACAATCCATCCCCCTTTTTGCTGGATGTCCTCGTTTCCTCTTACCTTCTTCCTGTCTGTCCCAAATCTTCTTCACCAGATTGTCTTCTGCTTTTGTGCACATGTTCATACCACTGTAATCTGTTCTCCTTGATCTTTTCTGCAATTGGAGCTACTTTGGCTTCTGCTATGTCCTCATTACTTCGTCTGTCCCACAGAGTGCATCCTACCACCCTTCTCAGGCACTTCATTTCCATCACCTCTAGCTTCTTCATCTGCTCTGCCTTTGCTGCCCAGATTTCTATACCATACAGTAGTAATAGTCGCATCACTGTATTGTACACCTTACTTTTCAGCTTCTTTGTCATTCTTCTGTCATAGACTACACCTGACACTATATGCCAGTTGGCTGCAACCTCTCTGATTCTAGCTTTGACCTCTTCATTCAGACTTCCCTTCTCCTGAGCCAACCCTCCCAGATACTTGAAGCCATTTTCCTGTTCCACTGTGTACCCTTCTATTTCAATTTTCAGCTTCTTCTGATTTCCCCAGTTTGCTGCAATTACCATTGTTTTATCTGTGATTAGTTTCATCCCATGTGCCTTCATTTTCCCAATCCATTGCTCTATACTTTGTTGGAGTTCTTGCTCAGATTCTGCCTGTAATGCTACATCATCTGCATACAGCATTGTTGTTGATCTGTCCCCTCCCAACCTGTTTGCTAATGTAGTCCATCACCAGTATGGACAGTAGTGGGGTCTGAGCTGAACCTTGGTATACACCCATTCCCACTGGAAACCCCTCTGTGAGGCTGAACACTGTTTGTATTTGAGTCATTCGGTCCTTGTACATAGCCTGCACTAATTCTATCAATGTTTTTGGGACTTAGAACCACCATAGTACTGCCCAGATCAGCTGTTTTTAGACACTGTCATACTCTTACTCCAAGTCTAGGAATGCCCAGTTGGACTATTTCCTCATGTCTAGCTTCTTCTCAACTATCTGTCTGACTGCAAACATCAGGTCAGTTGTGCTGCATCCTGATCTGAATCCAAACTGCTCATCTCCCATGTTACATTCTACTATTCTACATATCTGTTTATCAATCACCCTCTCCAGAACTTTCATGCAGTGTGATAGGAGTTAGATGCCTTTGTACTGTCCACAGCTGTGTATGTCCCCTTTGTTCTTGTACACTGGTGTTTGTATGCTTATTTTCCAGTCATCTGGGATATGCCTTTCTCTCCTCACTGCTATGAGCACCCTTAGGAGCCGTTTCCCGCTATATTTTCATTAATACTATTCTTACGTCTTCTAGGGTGAGCTCCTCTTCTTCGCTCATCGTAGGCTGTTTCTGAGACAGTACAGCTTCTGTGGGGTTTCTTCATTCAGAAGCTGCTGGAAATACTCCTTTCATCTGCCTTTGATGTCATGTGGAGTGGTGAGCAGGTTGTTGCTGGCATCCCTAATGAAGAGTGTCTGAATATCTTCTTTATCTTTCTGTATTTGCCTTGCAACCTGATATAATTTGTTTGTGGCACCTAATGAGTCACTTTCCAGATGTTGATAGAGTGCCTCTGATGCCCTATTCTTTGCAATCATAACTCCTTTCTTAACTTCTTTGTTGGACAACCAGTATTCCTTCCAACCTGATCGGTCTTTTCTGTCTCCCATTTTTTCCTACGGTCCTTCTTTCTTTTGATGACTTCCTGGACTTCTGCATTTCACCACCAGCTTTCCTTATGTACCTTATTTCCATACCTGACTCAGCCACATAGGTTCATAGGTTCATAGGTAGATACTAGGCTATCTGCCCTAGGGCATTTATAAGCCTAGCCAGAGTGCATTTGGCTTCCGCCTCCCTATTAGATTAGCCTACTGTGCCTCTGTAAAGTAGGTCACAGAAGGTACCCTTTTAAGATTAATTTACTGTGCCTCTGTCTAGCAGGGACACAGGAGAGATCCCAGGGGTGAATTTGCGATTTCTCATCCACGAGTCCAGATTTCGCTTGAAGAGGGTCAGCGAGGGGCTATGTCTAACATGAATTGGGATTCTATTCCAGAGTGAGGGGAGCCTCTGGGAAATGAATCTGTCCCTCCAGCATGTCCTATTTATTTTTGTGCTGAGGTTTAGGTCCCTGGAGCGTGTAGCTCTAAGGGACTTGGATTTTTTGAGGTGGAGCAACTCCATTAATTCTGGGTTTGACATGGCTTTGTACGTCAGGCATAGATCGCCTTTGAGTAGGAGGTAAGCAACTGAGTAGAGCTGGAGTTTCTTTAGTCGAGCTGCATAGGACATCTGTTTGTAGCTCATGATCCTCTTGGTGAGGTACTTTTGGGGTCTCTCCAGTTGCTGCAGGTATCGGGTAAGGTACATCCCAAAAGGGGCATTGTATTCAATTATGGGCCTGATGAGTGACGAGTAGAGGGGCACAATGACCTCTCTCTTGATCTAGATGTGAACCCTTTCATGATAAGGTGGGCTATATAGAAGATCTTTCTAACCACTTTGGCAACGTGATTATCAAAGGAGAGATTACTATCTATGTTGGTCCCCAAATCTCTAATTATTTCTTCCGTACTTAATGGATTACCACCTATGTGGTAATTTGCGGGCACCTTGTTTTTCCTAAAGGGGATGACTATGCACTTTTTAGCATTTAGCTTGAGGCCGTGGTTCTGGCACTAAGCATCCGTCTCTGTGAGACCCTTTTGGAGGATGCTTGTGTCAGCTGGAGATTTGATTATGGCCCCCAGTTTGCAGTCATCTGCGAACTTTGTCAGCCATAATCCCCCCATGTTAGCCTGAACCTCAGAGAAGTATATACTGAACAAGAGAGGTCCCAGAACTGAGCCCTGTGCTCATAGAATGCATTTGTAAAGGATTCTGCGGATTGGGCTGTATTATCCTCTGGCCCAGGGGCTTTGAAGGATTCCACCTCAGTCTTGAGAAGTGCAAAGTTGGCTTTTGAGTAATTCTTTACAGTGATTTCCTTGGCTGGGGGTGGGGACAGGATATGGATGTCCAGGGAAATTTGTTTATGGTCTGATCTTACCAATGAGGGGTTTACCTCTGGTGTGGAACATAGAGTCCCCATGTTGGTGATGACCAGGTCCAATATGTTGTTCCCTCTTGTGGGAGTGGTGACCAGTTGTTCCATTATGTTAGAGTTTATAGATTCAAGGAACCATTGGGCAAGGGTGTTTGGGCTTGAGTAGTTTTCCCAGACAATGTTTGGGTAGTTGAAGTCACCCAATAACATAGTGTTTGGAGAGACCTTCATATTCTTCAGTGTTCTCAGGAATGCCAAGTGGGGTTCCTGTAATAGGGAGGGTGTTCTGTAGCAGGCTACAAATTGAAAGGCAGTTTTGCCCACTGTTAGTTGCACATGGATGGTTTCCAATGCTTAATGCAGTGCCACTAACCTGGAGGTGTAGGTATCTTTGATGAATATAGATACTCCCCCTCCTTTTGTGCTTCGGTCCGAGTTTTGGGGCTGAAACGCATGGTATGAGTTGTAACCTGGTAGTGCTGGGGTGCTCTCAGGAGCCTTGAACCAGGTTTCTGTTACTGCACTGCACTGAACAGGTTTAAAGTATTCCAGGCTCCACAAAGTCTGCTCTTCACTTTTTCCCTTAGAACTGTTCAAACTCTCAAAGTAATCACTGTATTCTCTTTCTAAAGCCCTGCACTTGCTCAGCTCTTATAAGGAAACACTAACTAACTAAAGCACTACACCCTCCTTGACTTCTCATAAGTATTAGACTCCTGATTGGTCCTTCCTGATCAAGTGAAAAATCAGTTCCCTTCCCTAATCTGATCAGTAAAAAAACAGTTCCCTATACTAATCTGGTATGTCCAAGGGTAATTTTCAAGGTTACTCTCCAGTCCAGCTGGTGAATCTGGGAATTTTGAGGCAATGTTACAATTGCCTTATGTACACAGACAACCCTCTCCTCCTTCCAACAAACTCTAATACATGTGAGAGATGCAGTTACACAGCCAAACTGGAGGCAGAGCTCTCTCAACCCAAGACTGCCACAGTCAGTCAGGAGGAAAAGGTAACCACCCACACCACAAATCCAGTCTCACACAGACCTATTGCATCTGTATACCCAACACATAAACACACAAAAACATACTCGGAGGCTCTAAATAAAAAATCTGCCTAAACAGCAAAGACCTCCTAAGCAGATATCCAAGCAACAGCCACCCCTCAACAATACCCACGAATCACATATCTCACAAAATCAGTGTGCCTCACAGTCACAGCCCTTAAGGCCAAACAACACACCAAATACACATATCTGTTCTGTAGTCCTCACACATGCTGTTTTGAGGTGCTGCTATTCTTCTTTAACCTCACCTATTTCCTTCTCTTCTTGAGGTGCTAGAGCCCTGAGTAATTCATTGAACTGTTGTATTTTTCTCTCCAGTCAACTTCCAGGTCTTCATCCTGGTCTCTGTTGACCTTAGAGCCTTCTCTGACCACTGCTTGCAATTGATTGTGGCAGCTAGTGGTTTATGCTGTGGGCTGACTGTTTTACTGGAGATGATTGTCCAATCATTAATTCTACCCCTGTGCCTTTTGCTTACTAGAGGAAGTCTACCTGAGCTGCATGTTGGCCATTCTTCTATGTGATCGTGTGACTATCTCTCTTTCTGAACCTAGTGTTGGCTACTATCAAGCCATTTGCTAGACACAAGTCTAGAATGGCCTCTCCTTCTTTATTCTTGTTGCCCCACCCATGTGAACCCAGGCAGTCCTCGTATCCTGTTCTGTCTGTCCCAATATGTGCGCTCGAGTCACCCATTATCAACACCAATTCATGTTGTCCTGCTTTATCTTGTAGGTCCTGAAACTGTTGTCTCAATGCACTCTTTTCCTCATGATCACAACCTGCTGTGGGGCATAGGCTGAGATTATGAATACTACCTTATCATTACACTGGAGTCTGATTGCCATAAGTCTGTCACTAATTCTGATGCTATCCCTCACTGTCTTCTGAAGCATCTCTCTCACCACAATTCCCACACTATTTCTAGCATGTCCTCTTCCTAAGTAGTAGACTCTAGATACCAAGCCAAGTGGCTTTGCTGTGCCCTTCCATCTTGTCTCTTGGATACATAGGATGTCCAGCCTTCTCTGTATCATCCACTTCCAAGATGTGTCCCATCAGTGAACCTACATTAAGTGTAGCAATTCTTAGCTCATGTTTGGCAGGTTGATTGGTTTTATGTCCAGCTTTTGCTCAACAGAGCTATCCCAGGTAACCCAAGCTGGGCAACTAGACACCAGCTGGCCAGTAGCTTATTGGCCGAGGGCTGCTGGGCCTTATGGCAGGCACACACTGGCCAATAGGGGCACATACACCCCCCACTATTAGCATGGGTCCATGGTGTAGGTCAGAGTAGGCTGGGTCCTTAACCCATTTATCACCAGTAACTACCCATGCCCATTTGGTGACATTAGTCAACATAACCAAATCACCTAGAGCTATATTTTATACCGTTGAGTGGCTAGCCATGCCACAGCATACAGTCTGTGATCCATGGTCTCCTGTCTTGATGATACTGTGCACCACAGTAGATGCCCAAAGTGGTTAGTCTGTACAACTCTTTCCCCTTTAAGGCACTATATAGAGTTTATGCTGCTGTCCACAGCTCCATTCATTGGTGTGTGTGAGATGCAAACACTCAGCATGTATTTTTGCAGGTGGGAGGAACCCTACAGAAACACAAGGAGAACATTCAAACTCCAGACAAGGTATCCAATTATAATGAGTAAAAGCAATACTAAAATAAATGATAGAGTGTAACCAAAGCAGCAAGGTTTTTTGGAGTGGTCAAGGTGTCACTAAAATAAACATTTTGGAGCTTTTCTCCCCGGGCATCCACTGAAAAAGGACCTGCGTCCAGTTGGAATTTCCCGGTAAACAAATGTAAATAAATAAATAAAAATAAATAAACATAAGCACTCTCAAAGATGTTAAAAGTATTTTCTAAAAGACCAGCCACAATGAAAGGTATAAAAATGTTTAATAATAAATAATAAAATAGAAAACAAGAGAATATTAAATATCTAAGTACAATAAATACCAGAGTTTCAAAGGAGATATAAAAACAACACAGTTGGACAGATTCACACAGATGCTGAAAAACAATACTTAACTAATCTCACTGTATTTCCTGACTGTCTAAAGAGTAACTGTTCCCTAGCTAACTTAATTAATACAGCAATGCAAGATATGATGCTGAGATGCTTACTTCCACAAGGCAAGGTGATGAGCTTCTAACTACTAACTAACTCAACTAACTAACTGACAGATCTTTTAGCAGGTTCTGGCTTTTGAGCTAAAAGAAGAGGCACCCTCAATTTTATGGAAAAACTCATCAGTAATGCCTAAAGTAAAATATACTTATGTTGATAAAAATGGTATGTTACTCATTGTTATCACTGGGTGCAACAGAAAACTATATATTGGTGAACTCTTATTGCATTCCAGGGGTTGGAGCTAAAGATGCAAAAAATTAATCTGACACTATATCCTATTACATGAAAGGTAAAGTTCTGTGGAAGCTCCTCCCTTATGAAGGGAAATGGCTGTAGCTGTTCTCCATTCATTTGGTACAAAGCCTGTGTGAAGGCTGAGATTGAACAGTGTTGTTAGGGGTGTGACTAAATTGTGCTTCGTGCTATTTAAGATAACTCTAGGGATATTGTCAGGATACATTGAGGCAGTATTTTTGTCTTTTGATAGCACTTTTAGGACTTGGTCTTGTGTGATAGCTGGAGGTGACACAGTTTCAGGTATATCTGAGAGACAGATGGAGAGTAGAGAGGGGTTAAGTTAGATCTAAATTTATTGGCTAGTTGGTTCTCTATATCTTCAGCCTCAGTATAAATAACATTGTTCACAATCAGCTCAGAAAATTGCTGCATTGTGCTTTTGAGATTATGAACGTAACTAAAAAATGTCATGTGATTGTATTTGGCTTGCATAGCTATTTTAGTGTCAAATTTGGGTTTGGCCGATTTTATTAATACATATCCCCCCCCCGAATGGAGAGATGATAAGTCAGCAAGCAAAGGAAAGTAATATTTCTGAAACTGTATTCATCCTCAAATCTTGGTGAGTACTTTCATGAGGTGGACCCTATTTTTCACAAAATCTCACCAAGATGGCATATATCATGGACAGAAGTGGGTCAGAAATTAAAAAAGATAGCTGGGTGCACAAGACCCAGGATAAAAATGTTCAATCCTGGTAGGTGCACTGGTGCCAGAACTGGAAAAAATGGCAGTGTAGAATCCTCAAGACATGGAAACATTCTTACAATGGGGCCAGGTCAGGCTCAAGGGAAAGGCCTGGTAGAAGGAAGTAGCAGTTCACAAAAATCACAAAAACTGAGCCATAAAGATGATAGAGTGGCCTATTGTGGATAAGAAAGAAATAATGTATTGTTACAATTATGCAAAAAGCCCAGAATTTCCAGACACAAGATATACAAAAAGTTTAAGAAAAAAATTAGAGGAAAGTAAAATACTTTCACAAGAAAAACTGTCAGAAGCTTCAAACAGCAGCATGGAAGAAAGATACCCAGGCAGTTACAACAGTAATAGGAGCAACGGGTCTTATAAAAAAGAATCTACAATTGTATTTAGATATATTACCAATACATGTAATGCCATACGAATTGCAGAAGGAGTCATTGCTGGTACATTGTGGGTGCTGCAAAGGGCACTCTGGCTGTCATCAAAGATTGGAACGATACTTATTTCCTGAACTTTAATCACACTTTGACTTAGGAATGGGGTCCATTCCCATCATGGTATTAGAAACCCAAAAGATTTGGAGAAATTAAAAAGAGAGAGACTCTATACCCTAAATACTTCTTATTTTCATGCCCCCATTAATATGGATATTGCTAAACAAATTTGTGCATTGGTACATAATTTGCAGCTATAGCCTTTGTTTTATCTTCTTTAATTTTTACATTCCTAAATGACTTGAAACAAATATTCCACAACAACACCGAGATGTCCTTTTCTGGATTTATCATGTACAAAATAATATCACATGCAAATAAAGCCATTTTTTTTTTTATTCCCATACATTATATCCTTACATTTCTGAGTCTCTTATCTTCTTTGCCAATGGCTCTAAATATAAACCAAAGAGTGACCTCTTACATCTCTTAGACATCTACAAACCCAGTAAAAATATTGGCAAATGTTTGTACAGCCACTCCATTGGCAATGCCTGGAAGAAACTTCCCCTTTCTCTAAGAACAAACGGCAACTTCCTTAACTTCAAAAAACTTCTAAAGGACTTATTTACTAATTCATGGACCTGCCCTTGTCCCACTCCCATCTAAACTACTCCCTGTCCTCTTCCCCGTCCCATCTCAGCTTTCATACTTTACCACAACTACTCATTTATGGTCTTTATTATATTCTTCCAACCTTGAATTTCTCTCTGATAGTACTTGTTAGATAAAATCTAACTTTTCTATTATATTTTATATACTTAATATGTACCATGGCTGTTTAAACCATCAATATTCCTCTTGTATTATAACATGTTCATTTATAAATTCTATTCTATTTCTCCTGTGTATATACACTTGTGTGTTAATATTGTTTGATGTTTTGTTTTTGTATTTTTTTTCTTTATCTGTGGAGCTTTTCTCCTCGGGTCTCCTCTGAAAAAAGGGCTCTGTTGTCCAGTCAGGCTTACCCAGTTAACAAATGTCAAATAAAGAAATAAATAAAAATAAAGGGGAAAGAGGACAACTCTGCCTGGTTCCTCTGTTCAAACATAATGCATCAGAGAGGAACTCTCCTACTGTAATTCTTGCCTCTGATCCTTCATATATCCTTCTAATTAACCTTATTATTGAATCAGGGAGGAATGCAAATGCATCCAATGCCCTACTCATAAAATCACAGCTTACTCTGTCGAGTGCTTCCTTTGCATCAAGACCACCACCAACAGTGGTATTTTCTTACATTCTGCTTCCTTCTGCATCATTATTGTTCTGTTAATGTCAAATGTTTGCCTCCCTTCCACAAAACCACATCAGTCTGTTTCTATTAATTTTGGCAACACCTTTGCCATTTTTTATCTAGTATAGACATAAACACTTTATAATCATGGTTTAAATATGAAATGGGTCTATATGAAGCTGGGTCTGATGGGTCTTTGCCATCTTTAGGTAATACATCCACCACAGCTTTCTTCCAAAAAGTTGGTGATTCCCTACCTTTTAAAACACTGTTAAACAAAATCTTCCAGATCTTTATCACTTTCTTCCCACCTAGCTTCCAAACTTCCAGAAGAATACCATCTGTTCCTGGAGGCTTTCCTGAGGATTGATTATACATCACCATTTTATCTCATCTCCTCATAGTTGCTAGTTGTTGAGCCTCATCCACCTCTAACCTTTGCATAATTAAGTCTTCCATAAATATTTGCATATGTGCTCTTTCTTATTTTCCATGTTTCTCTGCTTTATACAAATGTTCATAACATTTCCATAATATTTCTAATACCTATACAGGATTTCTGGTTATTTTTCTTGTTATAGGCTCCCTAAGTTTGGTGGCAACCCCTTCTATTGCATAATGTTTGTGCTCTGGAGTTATAATCAAAACATAGTCATTTAACAGCAATCTTTCTAAACTCATTCATATTACCCAGATACTCTTTTATTTTTTCTTTAGAACTCTGCATTTGCTCCTCTTCTTGTTTTGTGCATTCCTCTTATTCTACAATAGTTTAACTCTGTCAGACCGTCTAATTAATTCCTGTTACTTCTTAACCACATTTCTTTTTCTTTTATTTCTACCCTGTTTCTAAATTCCATTATTGTTTTATCCCACTCATTAACTATAGCTTTTGAAGATATTTCTATCTTCCCTAATAACATCTGAATAATTTCCACTACCCATTCCTCAAATTACTCTCTTTTAACGTGTAAGTGGGAAGGTGCCAATGTCTCATTTTTACTTCATTACCATGAATTTTTCTTTTTCTTTTATTGGTGCATGATCTGAAATAGTTATTAGATATATGTCAAAGCTTTCAATTAAATGTACATGTTGCTAAAGCATGTAATTTCTCTCTGTTATGGCACAGTTATTGTGCCTTGGGGAATAATAATATGTAAATTATCTCAATTCACAGCTTCCATAGCAAATATTTTTATAATTTTCTTCAAACATCTTTTGTTATAGTTTCCCTTTTAAGTCCCCCATTTACATCCTAACTATTGCAAATCAAAATCTAGTCCTCACTTATAAGTAATATTCCCTGCTGAAAGCTGAGTATTTCTCCCAACATTTTTTAAGCCCCTTAACAGTTTTTGCTGGAATGTAAATACATGCCAGAGTAATCCTCCCTCCTTTCCAATAGCTCCTTACTACTAGAAATCTACCATTTCCTCTTCTGTTGCTATTGGAGTCCCTCTAGCATTTAGTATAATTACTCCCATTTTTCTCTATCCCTGATATTCTGCTGAAATATTCATTCTGAAATCCTTAATTCACATGCTTATTTAATTTCAAATGGGTTGCCTGCATCATTGCTATTTGCCCTCTGCATTTCTTAATATACTTCAATACGCCTTCCTTTATATCTATACCTGTCATGCCATTAACATTCCAGAATAATATGTATACTGTAGCCATTATGATAAAAAGCAAATGTTCCCACCTATTATACACGACAGTTTTTTGAATGTATATTTCTAATGAATTTGGATTTCCAGCTTTTGTGCTACACACGCACCCTAATTTTTGTCAGGCTGATCTTTTATGAAGTTGTTTCCTCTCATTTCCATTTGAGCATATGATACATTTTTGTAGACTTTTTGTGTCAATGACAAAACTCATACAAAAAAATAAATACATTTTTAGAGCACTCTCATCCCCTATTAACTTTGAACAACCAACCAAAACTATGAAGATCTTCAAAAACTGAAGTTAACCCTCCAGATAGGTACAATTGCCTCAAATTGACATTGGCATCTGAAGGCATTACCTAACCTAAAATTAAGGTTATCCATGCTAAATCACAAGCTATATCCAGTATTTCCACTTACACTGATTGCTGTCTTTTCTTTTCTTATACCTATTCCCCTCCCAGATGTGAAAAACAGCTTGTATGCTTTCAGAATACATTAACTTTTAGCCCTAAGAAAAAGTAGACTGGCTATCTTTAAAATAAAACTGAATTGAACACTGTTCTATTAAACACATTAAAGTATTAATGATGCTATCTCTTAATCACTTCCCATAATTTCAAATATTATTTTTCACTGAACTGCTTGTCATTGTGCCTTTAAATTTTGCATTTCCAACAGCAACGAATTTTCAGTACTCTCAAAAGTAATTAGTTGCATCTGCAGACAGTTTATCTCTGTGTAAACATAATCAGCAATGAAGTTTGTCAAATTCCTTCAGATGCAGACTTCATGACTACACCTAAACATTTGCTAATGGAAAAAAAACAAGCTAATATCTTTGCAGTTGTATAAAATTTAGTATTTTTAATGGCTTTCAACATTTTGTCTTACTTTTAAGAGTACTTCCTTACAAAGCACGCTTGTTTTAGCTTAAACCAAGAGCATTACTCTACACTTTCATCCTTGTAAAAATAAGACAAAATATCTTCATTCTACATAAATATAATCAGTGCACTTTTTACACCCCACCCCCGCAGCCCTAGATCACAATATATTCACAGTAAACTTGCTTTTGTGAAACCTTTCTACTCTTCTTATACTGTAAAACCTATATTTCTTGCAGCTAAAAAGTACTTGTTTACTTTACTATCTTTAACTCATACAGTAGTCACTGAATAAGACCTCCCACATTTAACCCCTGAGTGCACACTGCACAAAACTGATTTACTATATATAACATGCAGTTCATGTCATGAAATGTATACAAATACTAATAAGAACAAAAATAGTTTTACTTAAAGTTACTTTTTCCCATTTTAGTCTCCTTCTAAACATTAATGACATGAAGTGTGGTTTATGCTTTTCAGTCGGCTCACGAATGTAACAAAGACAACAAATGTCCAGTCATTCTCAAACAATTTTTCAGGTCTATGTCAGAACAATGAAAAATCAAACTATCGAACGTTCACATGTGCGAATAATCAGAAACTCAAAATCACTATTGTGGGATGCTGTGTCCCCCACACCACCCGCTAAATATATATTCCTACTCAGAGATCACACTACAGTGAGGAAAGGGTAAATATTCTGATCTTCACTGTACTGCAATCCCAAAAAATCAATATCAAAGTCCTGATTTTTCACTCATGTGAGTGCTCAACATTTTGCGTTTTCGTTGTTCTAAAGTAGACCCCAATTTTTCTTGCAAAGCCATATTTCACAAATGTAATTCATGCTTTATAGTCTCTCATTCATACACTAATTTCAGTGTTGTTGGTCTTCTTCCTGTTCATCTCCATCTCCCAACACCAGACTCTAGTTCAAGTCCAATGTACTTCTGATTCTTCTTGTCAGGTCCTGTGCTTTTTTCTGTCTCTCAATAATTTTCCTTTGGAACATTGGAAAAGGTTTCACTGGCAAAATCACTCTATGAGCTTTATTGCAAGAAGAATGAGAATCACAGCCCCCTTCCTCTTGCTGGCTTACTTGTTGTTGAATAAACTTTTTTTATTTCCTCCTCACCCTGTTCTGCATAAGGAATGTATTTGATCCTCCAGGAAAAAAAATATTCTGAAGACTGCTGAATACAGTAGCTTGTATCTCACCCCTGCCTCTTGACATTACCTGATTGCTGGGATAAATTTGCTTTTCCTTTGCCTGGTTTACAAGTAATCATTTTCTACAAACACTCTGCTATCTCCAGTTTTTAATACTTTTCCCTTCTGCCATAACTTTGTCAGGATTAACTCCTTCTGCTGGTATGTCTGCATTGTTCATAGGTTGGTACTAGACTATCGACCCTAGGGCCTACTCAAGCCTAGCCATAACAATTCCCTGGCTATTTCTTCCCACACAATTTACTTCCCTGGACACCTATCTAGCAGGGTGATTAACTCCCATCCAATCATCAAGGTTCCTTTTGAAGAGGGCCAAAGAGGCACTCTGCTTGACATGTATGGGCAGTCTATTTCAAAGTATGGGGAGTCTCTGGGTCAGGAACCTATCCCTCCAGCATGTTTTGTTTATTCTGATGACAAGGTTTAGCTCTCTGGAGCATGTGGCTCTGAGGGATTGGGATTTCTTTAAGTGTAGCATGTCCAACAGCTCTGGTTTTGACATGGCCTTGTATATTAAGCAGAGATTCCCTCTGAGTAGACGATATGTGACAGAGTATAGCTGGAGTTATTTTTTAAGTCAGTCAGCATAGGGCATCTGCTTTAGGCCTGTGATTCTTCTTTTAGTGAGGTATTTCTGCAGCCTTTCCAGTTGTTGCAGATGTCTTGAGAGGTACATACCAAATGGGGCGTTGTATTCTATAATGGGTCTAATGAGGGATGAGTACAGTGGGACAATGACCTCCTTTTTTTCTGGATGAAAAGCCCTTAGTGATGAGGTGTGCCACATAGAAGGATTTCCTGACTGTTGTGGCGATGTGATTATCGAAGGTGAGGCCACTGTCCGCCTGTGTCCCTAAGTCTCTTATCACACTTTCAGTGTTTAGTGTACTTCCACCTATGTGGTAATTCACAGGTACATGTTTTTTCCTAAAGGGGATAACTATACATTTCTTGGCATTGAGCTTGAGCCCATGGCTCTGGCACCAAGCATCTGCTTCTGTAAGGCCCTTTTGTAGAGTATCCACATAATTTGGGAATTCAATGATGGCTCCCAGTTTGCAGTCATCTGTGAACTTTGTTAGCCAGAGTCCCTTAGTGTTGACATGTACTTCAGAAAAGTAGATGCCAAACAAGAGCGGTCCCAGGACTGAACCCTGAGTTACTCCACTTGTCACTTGTCTGGAGCTGGATTTGGAGTCGGCTACTTTTACAGTGTGGGTTCTGTCAGTAAGCCAGTTGACAACCCATCGAGTGTCGTAGAGATTAATGCCAAGCTTAGTAAGTCTGTCTATGATTCCAGAGTGGGGGATGGTGTCAAAGGCCTTGGCGAGGTCTAGATAGGCTGTGTGGACCGCCTTACCCTCGTCCATGGCTCTGGAAACTGATTTGAAGAAGTCAATCAGGTTCAGGAGACAAGATCAGCCCTTCACGTACCCAAACTGGGTGGGGTCCAGTGTTTGAAGGTTGCCAATGTCTTTGTTTGTAAGTTCCATGATAATACTTTCCATGACCTTGCAGATCAGGCTTGTCAGACTGATGGGGCGGTAGTTCCCGGGATCCAAGGTAGATCCCCCCTTGTGGAGTGGGATAACTGTAGTTGTGTGCTACTCAGTGGGCATGAAGCCTGAGGTGAGGCTATGATTAAACATGACACTTAGGTGAGGTTGGGATCAATATATTTAATGCCATTCTGTTGTAGCTTAGAGTAGATCTGTGCATTGCCCTTTAGATTCTTGACATAGTTATAGAATGTCTTGTGGTTGTCTTTGGAATCTTTGGCAATTTTACTTTCATAACTAGCTTTGGAGGATTTTATGAGGGATCTCAGCTTCTTATTGAGGCTGGTAAGGGAGTTTTTTGCATCCTGGGATTTTCATCTTTTCTGCAACAGTTTCTTCTTTTTGTTGTAAAGTTTGTTTATGGCAGGTGACCACCAGATTGACTTCCTTTTTTTGGAGGCGAGCATCTTGGTTCTATTTGGGATGACATGATTCTTGCATGAGTGGATGTGCTCATACAGTGCCTTAGTGAAGGATTCAGCAGTCAAACTTTCAGTTCCCATCTGCATGGGTGTCATGAAGTTTGTCACTTCTGACTGAAGTAGCATGAAGCTGGCTTTGGAGAAGTTTTTTATGGAGGTTTCCTTATGGGGGGTGGGGGTTGGGATGTGGATGCTAAGGGTGATTAGCTTATGGTCAGACCTGACCAACGAGGAGGTGACAATAGGTGTGGAGCATCAATTTCCCATGTTGGTAATGACCAGGTCTAGGATATTGGAGCCCCTGGTGGGACTATGGATTAGTTGATCCAGGGCATTGGAATTTATGATTTCCAAGAACCGTTGGTCCAAGGTGTGGTACACAAGCAGTTTTCCCAGTTAATGTCAGGGTAGTTGAAATCACCCAGTATTAGGGTGTTTGGTTGTATCTTAATATTTTTCAATATGTTTAGAAAGGTGTAGTGAGAATCTTGGGGCATGGTGGGGGATCTGTAGCAATAGCAAGCTACAATTTAGATTGCAGTCTTACCTAGTGTTAGTTGCACCTGGAGAATTTTAGACGCATTGTGTTGGGCAACTAGCCTGGTGGTGTGAATATCCTTGGTGAATATGGACACTCCTCCACCTTTAGTGTTTCGGTCCTGGTTTGGTGGCCGAAAAGTGTGGTAAGAGTTGTAGCCTGGTATTGCAGGGGTGCTCTCTGGAGCCTTGAACCAGGTTTCAGTTACTGCACAGATATCAATGTTCTCCATTTTTAGGAGTGCCTCAAGAGAGTGCATTTTGAGGTTTAGACTTCTAGCATTGAGTAGCATGTTGCTAATGCAGGTATTGGCTGCTTCTCATGGCCATATTAGGAGCATACACTTGATGTGCCCTTTCAATTAACAAATCCTGTTGTGGAATACCAGACCAGTATCTTATTTGTGCATTCATAAAATTAATACAGTTTGCCCCTTCCAATTTCTCTAGTACAGCAGAAAAATCTCAGTTTTCTCTGTGCTCTCTGTCTTCTAACTCATTTTTGGAACATCTCTTTTTGAGAAGTCTCATACTGAGCCAGACTTTTCTTCATTTTAGCCTCTGATCTTTGCAGTTATATCAGTTCATCTGAATAGCTAGTTAAAGCTTCTTCTACTTTTTCCAGACTTTTGTTATTTAAGTTGATATACTCCTTTAATGCTTCATTGATTTTAATCACCTCTGAATACATTTGATTTATTTTTTCCTCTAAATTATTACTGGAGACCATCTCTTGTATCAAAGCTGAAGCTTGGACTGCTTTTTTGCAGAACAGCTACAATATTCTCCACAGACAGTGTTTTCTCTTCACCTTTTCTAGTTAATTTCTTTCATTTTCTCTAAATTTCTTCTTTGTTTGCATCTAGGCAGTGTACTTACCAGCCAGTAACTGAATTTTATTCTGGCTAACAAAAACAGCTCTTATTTCTCAGTTTCTTTTTTTCACACTGGAAGAGTTGAAATGAAGCTATTGATCAGTGTACGGTCATCATGGAAGTCCCAGTACAGGCAAATATTAAGCAGAAAGCCAGACAAACATAGCAGTTCTCCGTAATCTGAAAACTGCCTACCACCATCTTGAGAGTTTTACTTCAACAAAATCTGTGTGTATATACTGAGATGTTTGTCTGCAAGTAACTAGATATGAACTGTATTAGCTCGATTATATATTTGTACTTCTCAGTTTATATGTCAAACAGTTTATAAGGT
Source organism: Protopterus annectens (assembly GCF_019279795.1). Taxonomy (NCBI): domain Eukaryota; kingdom Metazoa; phylum Chordata; order Ceratodontiformes; family Protopteridae; genus Protopterus; species Protopterus annectens. The sequence goes on from NC_056741.1 coordinate 1,431,079,746, forward strand.
ATCTCATATATGTATTTTTATTATTGGCTAAATATGTTTTCTTATATTTTTAGAAGTTCTGACTGAATGAATGGATGAATGAATAAATAAACAAATAGTGACAAAGGGAATGAAGTCCTGCTTCAGGTGTAATGAAAAGAGCTAGATTCCAAACTTGCCTTAATTTTTCCTTTTTTGTAAATCCTCTACATGTTGCTTTTGTCTTTTTGTCATTCTTACACTTATCAGCTGATCATTTGCACTATATGCGTCTTTATTGTTACTGTTTGGAGGCTGAGTTACAAAATACTGTAGACAATATTGTAGTAAATAGAATATTTAGTTAAGTGCTTCCCACATCTCTCTCTCACATTGAAATGGTAAGCAGTGTGACACACTCCTGTTTCATACTTTGTATTCTAATTGCAAGACAAATTGTTCTAATCTTGAATTTTGTTTTAACTAATGTTATTTATTCAGTGAAACACCTCACTCTGCAACTCATCAGTCTGCACACTACTAGATGAGCAAGCAAAGTTTACAAGACAATATTCATGTGGCAATTACCTATGTTTAGCAAAATGGCAAATGTGCTACCTTATAAATAAATGGAAAATAAAAGATAATTTCAATTACGACATCAACATCCCTCTCTATCTCTCTTGATCACTTTCTCTCTCTCTCTCTCTCTTCCCCTCCCTGTATGACAGCTGTAACATTAAAAGTCATAACTTAAAACTGCTAGATGTTCAGACTAGATAAAAAGATACATACCTCAAACCATGAATGTGTACTGTGGAGATCATATCAAGACAGCAAACATAATAATAAAGAAGTCGCTTGAAAAATATCAGTAGTGCATTCAGCTTGCTCAGCTGTTACAGCTAATACATACACAGCTGCTAATCTCTGTGCCTTTTGCATAACTATAGCAACAAAATGTGTCGTAACATTTTGGAGAAATGCTATATATTTCAGAAAATGTTTTACTAATACCAGTAGCAGTGATACACCCCTCATAAGTCTGACCAAAAATAAAATATGTGAAAGGCAACATGGCCACAAGATGAAACAAATATGAATGACTGAACAAGTGCTATAAAGAGGAAACACTGCTAAAACTAGAATTTGGATTTCATTGCTGTCTTATTATTATTATTGTCATTCATAAACATGCTTTTTCTTATGTAATAACTATATGTGTTAATTTGTAAAAATCCCATCCACATCTTGTACAGTTTCATGCTTTGCTTTGTTTTGATAGTCACGTATTTGGTATGGGAAAACATTATGCTTAGATCTAGTGTCTTTAAAAAAAACCTCAAGAAAGGTATTTCTCTCTGTTTCAATCCCTGTGTAAACCTTTAAAATCAAAATATGCAAAAATAGTACAGTGGGACATTGATTAGCATTGCTTCCTTGTGGTCCCATTTTAACTGCAGTTTTGGTTCTTGGCTTGTGTGTCTTCTGCGGAGAGTCAACATGTTATCCCTGTTATATCAAGATATTTATTATAACACAAAAACATGGGAGGATATGATCTAACCTCCACAAGGTCTATATACTAAATAAGCTCTCTCAGACTTCCATGTACTCCATGGCATGGCATATCATTAGCCTTAAAACTTTATAACTTCACCTTTAAAATATGTATGTCTTTAAAAAGAAAAACAGTTTGACTTCAATGTAAACAGTTCATGACATTGCTCATTTTGGGACAGTTCATACTGGAATACCATTTCCTTTGGAGTCACAGCTTAAGGAGTCTCATAATTTGCTTGTAAAATGAGTTACTTTAACAATTCTGGTTGATCATCTTCCTAGACTTTCAACTTGTTATTAATATATATACTTTTTCCATCCATGCCTACCAATCATCAACCCCACCTCCTATGAACCATACTGCTCCCAGTCTCCCCCAGTACCTTGCATTCCAAAGGGCTGCTTCTTATGCCTCTGTTTGCAGCTTTTTATCTGTTTGTCTTCATTAGGGGATGCCCTTCTTTCAATGGCCCGAAGATCTTCCTCCCTCCCGAGTCTAGATCCATCCAAGTTTCAGGATTGGATTATAGCTGTCCTCATGCCAGAGAACGACTTGTCATCCCAACCCCCCCTTCCATATGCATTATTTATATACAGTGTATTTATATATGGCTCTAAATCCTGCTTCTAGTTCCTCCCATGAGCATTCACATCATGTGAGTGCCTACAATTCCCTCCACATAGACATGCATGCTGTGCATATATGCTGCCTTCATCAGCTTGGCAGTCGCAAACCCACATTCCCATTTTTTGCTGTTTCCCATTGCCTGCAAGCCTCTGCTTGCTGGTGGCTAGTGCATTCAACTAGAACCACCACTGTCTCACCCCTCCCCCTGTATGAGTGAAGCATTGGCTGCTCATTCCCATTCCACCCCATTGTGCAGCTCCTTCAGCATCTGGGCCGCTACTTAAACTCTGGTTATACAAGTCATAGTCAGAGCTTTGTATCTGTACACCACAAAACTGTGACCCCAAGACTTTTAGCTCTACATATCTGTTTTACTCAAATGTCTACAATTTCATTCTCTGCAGTTTACAATCTTCCCACTAACTATTATCTAACCTTTTATCATTTAATCAACTTACCTTAGCCCACAAAATAGTCAATCAACCTAGCAATTGCCCTGCTATTTCCAGTTTAGTCCAACCTAGTTCCAATCTCAGATCTCTCAGATCCTCTAACAAACTTTTGCTAAAGGTTTCCAACTTCCACAACTTTCATGGCGACTCCCTCTATTCGCACAAAATATCCAAACTCTGGAACACTCTTCCTGAGACCATAGCAAAAAACCCTAACCTCAATCAGTTCAAAATACTCCTAAAGAAACACCTTGCTAGTCAGCGGATGTGCTCTTGCCATTCTCCAGGCTAATTATTTACCCACTCCATTACTTTTACCCCTCTTGCCCCGCAACTCCTGTTTCTCCTGTCACCCCCCACTTCATCCTACCTAAATTTCTTATTTATCTCCTTCTTTCAGAATTTTCTATCTCTCTACTACTCTGTTATTTTTTTGGTTTATATATATATATATATCTTCAGCTACTCATACAGGTGTTTCTTATGTGCAATGCTTATTACTGTACCTGCATGTGCAATTTGACTCTGAGCCAGTCTCTTTATTTTCTCTGCCTAATTGTATCCTCTGTTATTTTAATTAGCTTTAGTATATAAACTTATATTGCTTGTATTGTACTATTGCTTGTATTATTCTTGTATTGTTCTATTGTGGGGCTTTTCTCCCTGGGTCTCCAATGAAAACGGGCCCCTGGCACAGTCAGACACTACCCAGTTAACAAATGTAATAAATAAATAAATAAACTACATAGGATCATAGTTCAACTTCTTTACCTACCACATCAGTCTCAGATTATAGATTTCCATGGATTTTGAATTCTAATGTTGTTGTCACCCTGTAAATCCATTTTTTCTGGATTTCCATTTATAGCAGTATTTTTTTCTGTTAAATTGCTCCAATATTTTGCTGATGTTGGTTTTCAGCAACAACTCTGTAGATAACAGGCAATTTGCTTTAACCATTCTGCTCATTATCAGATGAAATGGTGAGAGCCTTGAGTCCCTGCAGTGAAATATTCCAATATTCCAGGATTTCAAGATGATAGTCCTCATAGCTTTTACTGTAGCTCTTTCTCATTATATTCTTCACTTTTGAGGTAGTTATCTCTACTTGCCCATTAGACTGAGAATAATGAGAAGTGGACATCATATGTCTTAAACTTCTATCCATGCAGTCTGAATTAATGACTTCCATATTGCAGACCACTGTCAGATAAAAGAATATCAGGCATCATCTCTTTCAAGACTTTTGGCTTGAATGCACTAATCACGCTAATACTTGTTGTGTCCATAATTTCGGTGGTAATAAGCCATGCAAATGAGATATCTGGAACTGGGTATGCTAGCATCTCTTCTTCTGGATTGTTGTGGTATATTTTGCAAATGACATTACTCTGTATTACATGTCCTATCGGTGGATCAGGAATCTCAGATTTACCCCTGGTCTGGCACCTATGTCTCTACTAGAGAAAAGAAGCTTGCAAATAAAAGAACAGTCAGTCCCAAGTTTGTGTACCTTCCACATAACCTAAGGGACCAATAGCTTCATAATATTTCTAGGAATCAGGTCTAGGTTTAAAAAATCCCTTTAAGGTCATTAGCCTAGTATTCTTCTATGATTCGGCTATTTCCCTATCTGTGCTGACATTCCCAGAACAAACATATCTCTTTGTTTTTTTTTTTGCACACTATTTCAGATGTGATTCATATATCTTCTCAAGCATTTGTTTTCTCACTTGAGTCAGACATATTATTCTGACAACTTTGATCATCAAGTCCTGGATACAACTTATTTTTTTCTTTTAAAGAAATGTTTAGAACTTTTTTTCCTTACTGATGATTTTTAATCAAGCTGTCCTTTTACTGTAATATCTCTCAGTATTTGCATTTTTAAGTCAACATCAGTACACCTCTGAAATTCTTTTTTAAATTTTCATCCATCATTAGTAACTGCACTAATATCTATAGACTCTTAAGGGAATTGTGCATTTTTTCTGGCTATATTTCACCTTCTTCACATCCATTTCCTTATAATACATATTCTTGTTTTAGATTGTTAACTTCTTACAAAAAATAATATTTTAGTCCTAATAGCTTATTTGTTTTTACAATTCCCTGCTTTAAATGTTAGTTTTGCAAGTATATTTACAAGGAGTGAGTGTTTATACATCCTGTAACTCTAGAAATTAATGCACATTGGATGTGCATGCTGATTATGATTTTAATCATATGATATATTTATCAGTTTGTAAATCCAGCTTTTTGTGTTGGGAAATCAGACCAAAAATTAAAAGAAAGAATAGGTGATCTTTTGTCAGAGATCAGCAGGTCATATTAGCAATTGCCTTATATAAGCATATCTTGGAGAACAGATATCTGCACAGTTTCTGAATTTGCAGTCCTGTGTGTAGAACAGGAGGTGGTGACATTGTAGAAAAAACAGAAAGAAGCAAAATAATATAAGCATGTTTTATCTGTTTGAGTCATGTAGAATCTTGATGAATTCCACTGAGTCTAGTAGAATCTTCTATAATCTTTTTGATCTCTTGTATAACCTTGTGTATTCTTGTACATTCTAGGATAGCCATGTTAGAGTCTTACACAGTTTTGTATAATCTTTATAGTATTGTTGAGTCTATGTTAAGTTTTATGTCTTGTAAAATCTTGGCAATCCCTGCATAGTCCTATATTTCATTGTATAATGCTTCAAAGACCTTATCAAGATCATGTAAATCCTACAACAATTGTAATTTCTTGCTGTATATTATGTAACTCACATAGAATTAACTTAAATGTCTACATGTTTATTTTAATCTTTATATCAAGTTGTGGAGCTTTTCTCCCCAGGCCTCTGCTGAAAATGGATTATGTAACCCAGTCATACTATCCCGATTAACAAACGTCCATAAATAAATATAAAACGTAAATAATAAATATATTAAGAGTAGACAGGGAACCAGGGTTAACTCTTTCAAGCCTATAGCTCCTTTTTGGTATGCCTTCAGTTCACATCCATAGCTTCTTATGGCATCCAGACCATTTTTGGGGTCTGGCTTTTTTAGCTAAGTGACTTACCAGCTAATAATAAGCATTTTTAGAAAGTGTGAGGCGGTATTAACAAAATGACACCAAAATCTAGGATATCCTGCAACAGAGAAACTAATCACTGTTTGTCACTTATTACTCATATTTTCGTATTTATGTTCATATTTTCATATCTGATAGATCACTTAATGATATTGAGGGGTATGGTGTAATATGCCATTGTGGGAGATAACAAAATGCATTGTTTGTCTGTCTTTTATCACACTGTACCTGAGATATTGCTAGTTGTTTGTTAGCAATTATGGAAATATATAATGTTTACATATGTATTTAATAGCTCAAAAGACAAGTGACTTACAAACTGTCTCATGACATCAAGTGAAACCTCACATGTTGCTGAAGAAAACTCTGAAATTTCCACTGTAAGTTGCACATCTTGAGCAATATCAAGTGTTATTTATATTGATAATTATAATATTAAGCATGTTTCCTTTTCTGTAAATACCTCAGTAAACACGTACTCATAGAGGAATTTCTTGTTATCATATGAAAGCTTATGTCTGGTTAACAAAAATGTTCTAACAATATAAGTTTATGTTGTACAGTTTCCAAGATATAACTGTTTGTGAAAGTATAGCAAAAATATAATTTTGGATTTGTGTGCATTATAATATATTATAGTATTTATGGAAAGACTTCCACTACACTGACTATTATCACTTTAAATAATACTTCTTATTGATTACATTGCTGTTTGTATTGTTTTAATGCATTTTATTGTTTACAAACTATTTACATTTGATTATCTATTGTTTTAAGTTCATTGTCCATAAAATGCTCTGGAATGCAAGATGTGCGTAGACTGCTAGAGATGTGGCATCCCGCACCATATAGGTGCTAATGAGTTCATGGAATGAATACTATAAAACCAATACTAAGATTTAGGTCTTTAAAATAATAATCGGCTTGACCATGTGATTGAACAGCTGAGTCAAGCATAATATTTAATGAGAAAGAAAAAGCACTTCATTACAAAACTGAGTGGTATGTATTTTATTCTTTTCATAAAATATTTTTGTGTCTACTATATGTGTCATCTTTAGAGATTAATTCATAGTCATTGGACTCTGTTATTGTTCTGACATCGGACTAATCTGCAACAGTGAGAGTTCTGAGGTTAACAAAACTTTATTTTTTCGTGCAGGCAATTGACAGCAATCACATGTAGCTCTCAGTCACAGTAAATTTAAATGGAGGAAAAAATGCATTTTAAGAGAATAAATAAAATAGCTATTTGCCTTACTTCAGTATAAATCATTTTCTCACATTTAAAACAAGAAATAATATACCACATAACAAAAGTTAAGCAAAGACATATATACATGCATACACCTATAACAAAATGCTTAATAAATAAATAAATACAAATACAACAGCAAACTTAAAACAATATTTATAACAATCAATTGTTACGGACTTAATAAAGTTATACTGCAGCTGCCAATGACCTTCATCCTATAGTTCTGTAATCACAGGTTTGAATCTTTCAGCCTCAAGAGACTATTATAAAAACAAATACATGCAAGGGGACACTACAAAAATGCCACACATACAAAACAACACAATATAAAAAAACAGAAATGAAGACATAATTTCCTAACAGCAGTAGTACCCATTGTCCTTTCAAGCAGTTAATGGCTGCTTATTTCATTCTTAGATGTATTGACTGAAATATTTAGCAGATGTTTATTTCATTTTTAGATGTATCGGCTTACTTAAATAAAAAACTTGAATGATCACGGTAGCCTACATCTACTGCAAAGTTGTGTATCTGGCTTACTGTGCCCCCTGATGTGGATATGGTGGTTGTGGTTCTTTGTTTGCTCCTTTCCCAGGTGAATCACATGTGGAATGTGGGCTTCGGATGACATGTTTTGCTTAGGGTGATACTACAAGGTGTGAATATTTGCACATCTGCTGTAGGGTATAATGAAGTATGCTGCAGAGTCACCTATGCATTTAAAATGCATTTCTACATTTATAAACACATGCTCTCTAATGTTGTGACCTCACCATTTGGTGCACTTTTATGTCTTTTGTCCAAGAATCTGCAGAGACCTTATTGATGTTAGCAGCCATGGTTTCTGCATTACCCTACAGACATCCTTGGGGTCTGTCCTCTGTCAAAAGTATGAGATATGACACTTGAAATACAGACATTGGAGTGATGGTTACCTCCTAGGTTTGCTGGCACAGTGATGATGCCACCTGTATGGTTACATACTACCTGAACATTGACAGAGTAGTGACCATGCCTGATGTATGCAGTTACTTCATCCATAGCAGATCTTTGTAAGGCTTAGCATGTCCTATCCACAGCACCAAGTATACTTGCTAAACAACATACTGTGTGGCAGCCTCACATGAGAAGGGTAACTACAACCTGAGTAAGATGTATCAATATTTATTGATCTGCATGAACCAGCAGACAGTCCAGTAACTGCTACAGGATAAACTAGTTAAAGACTGGAAAATGACATGTGGTCCTCTGGGAAGTGTTTGTTGTCAGTATGGTTGCAGCTTCAATGCTTTGGTTTGCAGACGTATTGCCTGGCCTCTGTCACCAGCTATTTGCACAGGCTGACACAGCTGACATAGTTCATCCAATGACTGGGCATCCACATGGAACCTGTCCAACTGTTCTTGCCTAGTTAGAGGAATGTACAGGAGACATGTCTGAGATCACCAGTTAACTCAAAGACGTTGAGCGTGTTGGCAGTATACTGCTAGAGTTGGTATGGCAGTGTCTGCAGCTGTTATATTTGTCATGATATATTTAAAAACAGTCTTTTTTTCATTACTCTTCAACAACTGTAGTCTGTCTGTAAATGTTCAGACTAAAATGATATCACATATATTACTGTACATGTTTGTCATGCTTTATGAATTGCATTACTTGCCACACTTCCCAATCTTGCCTCATTTACACAGTCCTGTTATGTACCTTTTAGCAAGTAGACATGACGCTAACTCAGTAAGAATTGCCAAGTTAGAGAATTATGCAGCATATCTGATTGCATTACCTACAATCTACAGTTGTTATACATTACTCACAATACTTATGAATAAAACCCCTTTTTAATAGTTGTCTAAGTCTGTTGTTATGCTGTTCTTCTGTTTATATCTACCCTAATATATCATCACTTATGAGTGCAACATATTTTTTTACTTGTGAATCTCTGCTTTCCAAAATGATGTACTGAATGTGCACCAAACATTCACCTTTGTTCATTGGTTCGTAGTTTGGTAAACAAGCTCAAGGCCTACGAATCATTGAGGAGTTTGATACCCCATGTTGCAGCCTGCACCTGCACATGTAGCCATACCATTCTATCTTGAAAGTATGCATTGATTGGCTAAATTTGATGTGAAGGGGAGTGTATTCCATAGATGCTGAAATCTCTGAGAAGTGAATTTGTCACATTTTGTGGTAATGTTGGTCATTTTATTTATTTATTCCAGTTTGGTGACCGGGGAGGTCCACTGGGCTCGAGAGCCTGTTTTCAGTGGAGGCCCGGGGAGAAAAGCTCCACAAAAAGTTACATCACATATTGAATTACCACAATACAAAGTTACATAACATATTGAAATAACAAAGAAAAATCATTTGCATTACAGTCAATATGTAGTTGTACAAAACACAGCAAGTAGAATAGCAGATGAATAGGTATCATTCACTAAGTAACTAAGATATTAAAGAAAAATTATCCAGGAAGGATGAAAGGCATAGAGCATGAGGCTGGGTGCAGATATTGGTTACAATTTATAATCTAGGTCTATGAGAGAGGTTAGAAAGGTAAGGAGGTTAGCCAGGAGAGAAGGAAGAGGGGTGCTTGGGAGGTATGGGGTGAAGAGTGCAGTTACATTTTCTGTGAAGAAACAGGTAGGAGTGAAGTTGTCTTTGGAAGGTGTGTAGGTTGTCACAGGTCCTCAATGTAGAGGGCAAGGCATTCCATTTATTAGATAGGGCAAAGGAGAGTAAAAGCTGACCAGCTGGGCACTTAGGTTGTGGATGGAAATAAGGTTTTGGTGAGTGGATCTAAGGGGTCTGGGGGAGCTATATGGTTGGAGGATATTAGATAATGCGGGGCAGCTGGCGGGTTGAAATAGTAATTTGTGGGCTGAGACAATTTGGAGGAAGTCTAGTTGATAGGGGAGTTCAAGCCAGTTTAAAGTTTGTAGGGAGGAGCAGTGATGAGAGAAGGAGTTTGCTTTTGTGGCAAATCTGGAAATTTTATTGTAGCATACTTCTAGTTTGGAGGTAAGGGTGGAAGACAGATTAGTAAGCAGAGGACCGCCATATAGAAGAGATGGGAGGAGATATGTAGTGGCCAGGGTATGTCTAGTAGAGGGAGAGAGGAAGTGATTATTCCTGTACAGTAGGCCGAGTTTTATGTGGGTTTTCTTGATGTTAAGTTGGATATGGGTATTGAATTTTAAGTGTTCATCGATGGTGACCCCCAAGAGTTTGGCGGAGGGAACAATGTCAATGAAAGAGTTGTTAAGGCTGGTAATTTGAAATGAGTTTTTATCAATGGGAGTGGATTTAGAGAGAGTGAATAGGAGGATCTTAGTTTTGTTAGCGTTAAGTGAGAGGTGGTTCTGGTGCATCCATTTTTCAGTGGCTGAGAAGGCAGATTGAGTTAGAGACTGGAGTTCAGTTTGGTTGGAGGCAAAGCAGATCAAAGTAGAATCATCTGCATATTGGACAATTTTGGTATTAGGAATGGCTTTGTGGAAATCATTAATGAATATGTTAAATAGCAGAGGGCCAAGAATGGAACCTTGGGGAACTCCTGTGGGGGTGGGAAGGAAGGTGGAGGAGGTTTGGCCCCATTTCACTGCTTGGGACCTGTCTGAAAGATAGCAGGAGAACCAGGAAAGAGTTTTTGGGGAGATGATGAGGTTAGATAGATGGTTTAGTAGATGGGTGTGAGAGATGGCATCGAAAGCTTTAGATAAATCTAATAGAACAGATGAAACTAAGTTACCAGAATCTCGAGCAGAATTGATAGAGTGTAAAAAAGAGAGAAGGGCTGTGTTGGTATTGTGTCCAGGGTGGAAGCCGTGTTGGGTAGGAGAGAGCAGTTGGTGTTCGGTTAGGAATGGCATGAGCTACATGTGTATGCATTTTTCGAGAAGTTTAGAGATTGGAGAGAGGATGGCTATAGGGCAGAAGTTGGAGAAGTTACAGGTTTTTGCCACTCTTGTGGAGTGGAAGAATAAAAGCAGAATGCCATTGTTTGGGTACATAAGACTCGAGTAGTGATCTATTAATCAGGATGCTGATAGGGAGAGCAATACTGTCAGAGGCAATTTTTAAGAAGGAGGAGGGAATGTTGTCAGGAGCATTGGTGCAAGCTTTAAGTTTGGAGAGAAGTTTCTTTATGAGGTAGGTGGATACAGGCTTAAGTTCAAAAGTAGGGGGTGTGGGAGGAGAGGGGGAGGAAGCTTGGGAGGAGGGGGTAGGGGGATATTATTGGGGAAGGTTTTGGTTAACTCAGCAATAGAAGAGGTGAAGAAGGTGTTAAATAGTTTGGCAATTTCTTGGTCAGATTTGCTAGTGTCAGGATAAGGGTTATTTGTGGTACCAGGCTTGAGAAGGGAGTTAATAGAGTTCCAGAATTGTTTGGGGTTCTTTGTGTGATTTATTTGTAAGTGGTTGTAGTAGGATTTTTTGTCTATAATGACTTGCTTTTTGGCTAGGTTTCTCAGCTGTTTGTATTTTAGTAAGAATTCAGGCTGTTTATGATGGAGATAGCTTTTCCAAGATTTGTCTCTTTGTTGCATAATTTTCTTGTTTCTTTTGTAAGCCAAGGGGCTGTCTTGGCTTTAACTCTTTTGGTTCGTATTGGAGCTAGGGAGTTTAGGACAGAAAGGAATGTAGAGTTGAAGAAGTCAACGGCTTTGTCTAGAGGCAGGGTTTTTAGTGGGTTCCAGTTAGTGAGTTTAAGGGAGTCAGAGAAGGTAGAGGGGTTAAAGTTAGTTAGGTTACGAGTATGTAGTAGCTGGTGGGAGTATGAGGAAGAGGATGTGGCTCTATGGGTGAAGGCAGGGAGGTGGTCTCCTAATGGGTCAGGAGTGACACCAGATGTAGTGATTTTGTTAGGGTGAGACACTAGGATCCAGTCTAGGATGGAGCCTGGGCAGTTGGTTTTGTTGGGCCTAGTAATGGAGTGAATAAGTTGAGTAAAGTTGAAGAGATTGATTGATAAGGTGAGATTAGGGTCAATGATTTTTTGCCAGTCAATATTTACATCTCCCATTATGTAAGTTTCGTGTTTAATATTTGAGCAGGTCCAGGAGAGGAAGTCTTCCAAGGTATTGGTGTTATTACCAGGGGGAATTTAAAGGGAGATGATGCAAATACTTTTATGGTCATTTAATTTTAGAATGCCAGTCACTAGTTCAGCATTATTAAAGGAGGGAATAGGATTTGGGAAGGGAGTAATGGATAAATGATTAGAATAAATTAGTGCTACTCCACCACCTCTTTTATTTAGGTGGTCTGATCGGAGGCATTAAAATCGGGGGGGAAGGAATTCTGAGTCAGTTATGTGTGGTTTTAACCAGGTTTCAGAGATGGCTACTATGTCAGGTGAGTTATGGTTGAGCCAGGCATGAAAGAGAGTAATTTTATTAGCTAAGCTTTGGGCATTGATGGTGAGGAATTTGAGGTGTTTATGGATAGGTTTGATATTGGAGCTATGTTTTTTTGTTTGAGAAGTGTTTGGTCCAGGGTTGGGATGAATGTCGCCTGCTAAGAAGAGGTAAGAGAGAAGGTGAATAAGTTTTTTAGGAATGTGTTTGGTTAGGAATGGATGGTAGGGTGTGGGTTTAGGTTTGCAGAAATTAGAGGGGATTTGGAATAGTTTTAATGTTAATAGAGAGGTGGGGTGGAAGGGGGGTTGAGAGGCAGAGATGTTGTAAAAATGACTTGAATGGTTGGGGTATGGAGGTGGAGGGTGTAGGTGGAGGTTGGTATAAGAGGTGGCATGATACAGACACTACCTCCATTCAAAATTTTGTTGAGGATGAATGCCCTCTTGTGTTTATATCTCAAGGGTATTCTTTGAGAAAGGTTTCAAATAGTAAATAAATCATTTAACACTCTGTACATCCAATATATTTCTCCTCTAAGAAGCAATAAACTACAATTAAAACAAGAAGTTGCTGTAGTTTTTGACTACAGGACAAGACTTGAAACCTCTCAGGTGTCTTATCGTATCCAATCTGCAATCAGACACAAACCACTCAAACCTCAAGTTCAGATCACATAACAGTTGTTTAATCAGTGTTCCTAGGTCTGCAAATAGAGTTGTTGACTTATGCTACTCTGACTATATTGGCATGTTGTGGAACAAACTTTTCTTCCCTCAGAGAAGTATATCAGACAGCCATGCCTTTAAGTGTGCAATAAATGATCATTCCTCAAGACAATAGACCTGTAAATGTGGTGTAGGAGGATAAAATTAGTGTAATTACATTATCTACATATTTTTTGTACAGAGATGTAGATGAATAAATGCCTAGGCACTTAACTTTTCTAAAGAATTAATATCCAGGGAGTAAATGTATTAATAATGTTCAAATATTAGTAATGCTGACTGCATGTAGTACAGTTAGGAAATAAAACTTTCAGTTACAAATGTAAAGAATTATGTAGCATTGCATTGAAAAAGTTGTAAGACCTTTTCTATTATAAGAAGACATGTTCTGTGAGAGGTAACTAAATATAAGTAAAAAGAACTGCTGAACTTAATTGTTTGCTCATAAGTATTTCTTGCTACACATACAACATGGCTGAAATGACAATCACCACACCCTAGTCAGCCTGACTGTTGGCGGATGAGAGCAGTGGTTACTTTGCTTTAATAATGAGCAGCACATAACCTTTCAGAGAATAATCTGTTTTGCTTCATTTCGTACATTAGACAAAGTTCTGTTGGAAAGGAAATCCTTACTTCTTTGCATTGCTACATTTCAGCATTTTCAGTTCAGGTTTTCCATAGAGTGTTACATGCATTTTTAAAACCAAAGACAGACCTGCAGTCATACTTCTTCAGTACCCTGCACAATGCAGTGGAATACTGCACTAGCCAATTTTACTAATACACACACGTATGCCCTCAACAATTGCAATCTGACATGATAATCAAAAATAATTACAGGGAATATAAGACATATGTGTATATGTGGAATACAGTCCAATACTGGCAAACGGGATCCTCCTTCTCTCTTTCACTTCTAGCTGGGGAAGAAATCCAGTACAATTCCAAACAAGAAATAAAAAGAACCAAGAGACTGCTGGAATCTTCTTTTAAGAGTAACAGGTGTCTTTAAGATATGTCTTACTTAACTAATCATACTACAAGTTATTAGACATACTTCAGGGTAACATAAACAGTAGTACAACAATGCTTTTAAAAACTGATTCCACTGGTAATCCTGCAAACAACTGTTGTTATACCTTTGCAACTGAAAGAAATTCAAAGGAAAACAGGACAGATCAAAGAAAATACTGTCATTTTAACCATTATTAACTCCAGTAGTTAGCGATTACTTTCTATGCTTCAACCTAAATCACATTTCACAACCCTCTCCAGCCTTCTACTTCACTCCTTTCTTTTTTTGTTTTTCTCACCACCTTACCTTATCCCCTTCATCTCTGCAGACCTTTCTTCTACCTCTGTCTCTTTCCTCCCTATTCACTTAAGCTACCTGAAGACACCTTACCCTACACTCTTCTTATAATCTCCTTCTCTAGATCCTTCTTCCTTCTGTAACCATAATATTTCCATCATCTCTCATACTAAGACATCACTCAATTTCCCTTCACTGTCTCTAAACATGTAATCTCTAATATCTATTTAAATATCTTATTATAATTGTCCCAGGTCTCATTTATCACATACTACTCTATGTAAAAAATATGACTATTGAGTTTTTCTTCACATATTTTCTTCAACTCATGTTATTGTTTTTCATTGCACTCTACTATGAAACATATGTTCTATGTTTTGTAGTTTAACTTGATCTTTGTTATCTAAAACATCTGTACTTGATTTTGAAAAATTGTGATTGCGGAGCTTTTCTCCCCCGGCCTTCACTGTAAATGAGTATTTTCTGGCCCAGTCAGACCTTCCTGGTAAATAAATGTCAAAAAAAATAAATATAAATAAATGTCTTTCATGTTTGATGACTGTTTTCTGTAAAATGTGTTTGAAAGGTGTGGAATTGAAAGACAGAACCATTCCAACAGGAGAAATCATTTGCCATTTCAATTCATTACAAGTATGCAAAAGCACTACTCTTACACATTTTCCCAAGTTACATAAGCACTTCCCCAATCACTGCCCCCAAGAGTATGCATAAGCACCTCCCACACACAACTGTACTTCAATGAAGATATTTTTCTCAGTAGTTTATTATCTTGATAATTGGCATTACAACAGTATTGTGTGGATTTATTGTGTTTTTGTCTATTTTGTCTCTCCCCACCACTTTTTTTCTCTTGCTTATTATTGCGCTTATGTGTTTCTTTTTTTTTCCAAGAATATTTATTTTACTTTTATAGCAGAGAAACACAATAATTTAACAAATAACAAGTACAATGCTATTTAAGGCAAATAAACAGCAAAACAGTCATATAAAAACATACAAAAAAATCAGAAATGTGAAAAGCTTTAACAAAATTATATACACTATTTACAGTAAGTGCTATGCAGGAAAACTGGCTGTTAATGAGAAATTAATAACATAGAAACAGAATTATACTGCTGAATTACAAAAAAGGGAATGTCATAGATTTGACGCAATAATCTGTATAATATCATCATTTGAGTATGGGCATAGAATATTTAACTGCATATTTTTAGGCTAGGAGTTTTAGGCTCTGTAGACTAGGTACAAAGTGGGGATTTCATCAGCCTTTCTTTCCTTACAGTTTCTTCTACATCCTTTTCCATATTTCCCATCCACATTACCTCTTACAAAAAAACTTTTGAAAACTATGGGGAGGGTCTGTCCTACAACAAAAACATAGTGTCCATCCTCTCCCACCTCCTCCACCTCAAACTTACTTGATGTTTCCATTTTGTGTTCCTCTCTTTGTTTGTCTACCCTTTTTTAATCTTTCCTATCACCCCTTTTCTATTCTTTAATGAAATCATCAGGGCATCCATAAAAGGATACTCCTATACAAAACTGTTCTAACCTCTTTACTTAAAAAAAAAACAGTTTTAGCTGCTGCGCACTCCACAGCTCTGGTACAATGCTTTAAACATGACTGTGCTCAGCCATGTTTTCTCATTATATGCCAAGACACATACAATTTACAATACTGTGAAATACTTTCCATGTACAAAAAGATGACTTTACACAGATTACACATGTAGAAAAAATGGGTATGATTATAGAAAGTGTTTCACATTTATGTATTCAGTACAACTTTATTACGCTGATCTGATATGCATACCTGGTAGCTCCACTGTCCATGAATGTGGCCTAGCCACTTGTACAGCCCTGGGCTATGAATAATGCCCTAAGTGTACATATAGTCTACACTTTGTGGTAACCTTTATGAATCACCTCAATATTTAAAGCTGCAAGAAAATCAGATAGAAAACTAAAATTATAAGGAAGAAAGTGTGAGTTATGCTTGTGTTGCCTGTTCACTCAAAACTGAGTACACTTAGTGTAGGTGTTAATCAATCCCAGGGCAAATATTATTATTGGACAGATTAGTAGCTTATGTTTGGAATAGTTAGTCCTTTAGTTTTACACTGTAACCTCATTAGTTATGTTTGTTATGTTTAGATAGTTTCAGTACTAATAAACTTATATTAGAAATTGTGTTGTTTACTCTGATAGCATATTTTCCTTAGAAAATTGTGCAAACACTAATTGAGTGTTTCTTATATTGCTCTGTATTCTGTTCTCTAGCCTTGAGAGCAAAGCTCCAGAACTGAATTTTGATATCTATTTCAAGAACATATAATAGACTGATTCTGATTACAGAAACTTGCTCATAATTTTTTGTATACATACACAGAGCTTTGTCTACCCTGTTAAATTACCAGTTATAAAAAAAATAAGTGAGTAAATTGTGTTACAGCTGTTAGACACTTCACTTTCCCCACACTTTTATGATTTTTTTTTATTTAAGTATGCATGTGTGTTTATATCTGCATTTGTGTGTATGTATGTCAGCACAAAATGTGTTACAGTTTACATTGGTGTCAGGTCCATCTGATGCAGTTCTGTGGTGGATGCTGTTTATGTGACAGCAAAGAATCAATAATAACAACCTTGAAAGCTGCATAAGAAGCACTTTTCTGAAATCCAAGAAATGTACACAGGATTATTGTTTTGCCTGTTTATGAGGATAATCACTACACTCCATGAATTACACTAAATATTACTGAAGAAGGTTAAACAGGAAGGTTGCTGCCACATGACTCTGTTTAGATTAAATGTCAGACAATATGTAGTAGTTACTGACAGTGAGAAAATACATTTCTTCTTCCACATTACAGCTGTAACAGAAATAATTAGTGTTTCTTTTACTGTGCTTGTACTTTGCATTCTGCACAGTGTAGTAGAGTAATAAAAGAGGCTGTGTAAGTACTATGTTCTGGACATATAATGTGAATTGCATGCTCATAATATATACATTGCTCAGAAGTTATGCCCTGTCAGACAACTTATAAAGAAGCAGGGCTTCCACCTGCTCCAGTGGTGATTCAGATTTGGGTAGCATTTCAGGCACAGGGCAGTGTTCACTGTGGGATGATAAGAATTTCATTCAACTGGCTTACTGAGAAGAGGTTCCCCCAGGGAGCAGCTCAGCTGTCACATGATGTTGAACTCTAACTGCCATAGGTCAGAGAATGTCACAGAGTGCTACATGTGGTCAGTTGTAGCAAGTCACCGTTATGCTCTGCTCTCAAATCATTAGTGCTGTAGTATACTAAACCATTGCAGGTTCATAACGGGGGTGACCAAGTTCTCAGTCAGATGCTCATTTCCTTTTTGGTGGAATTAGTTTAGGTGAGAATGTCATCATACAACTACATTCTCCTATGAAGGTCTGACTATCAGTAGAGAAGCTGTGCACCTAAACACTGTCACTGCCATTAATCAGAACATGCCCCAGCAATAGAGGCTACCATTTTGCAGTATTACAGGTGTCATGCAGATGTCCTATCTCACATTAGTGGTACAGCCATGTCAGCATGTTGTCAGGCCAGGTAGTAACAGATGCTCCACTTTTGCATCTGTGATATTTTCATCTGTATGAAAGGCACACAAGCATTATCTGTGACTGGCAGGAGTAACACAGCAACTGTTAAATGCTATGTCTGCAATCTGGTGCATCACTGTGGGTCGGACTGATAGTGTGCCCTGTGTTATTATCAGATAACGCCACAACGCATAACAAGATGCTGCTCTTCCATGAGTGGCACTGCAATATGTCAAAATAAAACCACACGTTACTAATAGAGAGTATTAAGACTCTTACAAAGATGCTCTCTTCATGTGACTCTTCTTTGGAATGATGCCAGATCACTACAGTTAACTATCAAGGAGTATCAGTGCTGTCAGATAGATACTTGGCCTTCATTGCTAGCACTGTGTGCCAGACCATAATATGCTATCACCAAGGAGCCACAAAACAGGCAAAAATGCTCTCCCTCTCAATAACAGCTCTGTCATAGGTCACAGTTTTGTCATTGTACTTTTCCTAAATTTACTACTTTCATCGGAAGGAAAATAAAGCCATTTCTTCACAATCCATCAGGACTTGTAGCTGTCACTTTAAAAGTTTAGAACAAGAAGTTTTTTACAGTGAAAGAGGGTTTTTCATTTATTACGTAAAATTATAATTTTGTTCTGATAAAAGTTTCACAGATACTTTAGCTTGTCTAGAATCAGTATAATACAATAATGTGTAAAACCTGGTAGGTAAAAATTGAAGACAGATGCAGGCACAGATGTGGCCATGCACTTTATCTTATCAAAGAGAGTTTCCCTTTTGAAACCCTTTCACCACTGTAGCTGTGTGTACTCAGGCATTAAGTGTTGATATGCAAATATCTTCATCTGCTTCCTGATGAATGACTGCTGTAACTTCCTGTACCTTTTCTCTGTGTTTGCCACACACACACACACACACACACACACACACACACTCACACACACACACACACACACACACACAGTAATTATTTATTATGTAATGAAGACTTACTCCCCCATTTCCTTCAGTGCCTAACACATCCTCATTTTGCAAGAACAGAACACATCTTTTAACCTTTGCTATTGCAGTCTGCTTCTCCACCAGGCCAAGTCAATGTTTGGCATTCACAAATGTTTGTCATATAATGTATCAGGTAATCCATGTTTGTCTTTGTAAGATCTGCACTAATGAAACGTCTTAGATTTATGTACTTGTCAAAATCCCTGAATCCCCATAGAAGTTTTCTGTAAAATAAAGAATAAAGTTCTTCAAGATTTGAGAGAAACATATCAGTGATTATAACATGAAACATTTATTTTATTTATCTTTTGTTGACAGGGTTAGTCCAACTAGACTAATAGCCTGTTTTCAGGGGAGATCTGAAGTGGTATTTATACTGCTAGGAGGAATTACGCCAGAGAATATGGGGACTTCCCCTATTCTTTTTATAGGTGCTGTGAGTTTTTTTACATTCACCTGAGCTACCACCATCTAAAGCAGATGGGACCTTGGTTTAACGTCTTATCTGAAGAATGACAAACACTCAGGAGTGTAGCACACTACTTATGCTGCACTGCAATGTCAGCAATCCATTGACCTGAGGTGGAACTAGAACCCACAGCCTTCTGCATCAAAGACAAATGTGCTACCTGTTATGCCACTGACAACATACAATGCGCATGGATACATATCGCACTTTCCTACCCTGAATGAAGTAATGTTGTTTCTAGTGTCTGCCTTTTATCCATGTTTTGCAGTGTAATTCTAGATGTTCAGAGCTCTGCAGATTTGTTCAGGCTTCCATGCTTATTGTTATTTTCTTCTTCAGGGATCTGGCTGTTCAGGTCAAAATGGACAGTTCCCCCAAATGTTGTTGCTTCATGAGGTAGGCATCACAGTCTAAGTAAAAGAGACACACTCCTTCATATCATCAGGAAAATGGATGTGTTTATAGGAACCTTGATGCTGTGGGGAACCTTAGAAATGATCTGTTGGCCAAGCCAGTTTTGTGTGAAGCCCCATAAACCCAGTTATGGTTGGCTAGGAGTGCCTAGATTCTGTTCTATAGATCTTCTCCTTCAAGAAGTGATTGCTCAATGAATGTCAATGGCAGCTTACACATCCTTCTGCATATGGTTAGGCTTGTCGCCAGTAATATTTCCTCCCTTCCTAAATGCCTAGTATCTTTTCTGTCAGTTATGGCTCCCTCACTGGATATGTTTAGATAAAACACAACCTTCCCATTTGACCATCTGCCATGCTCAGACCTAGACATTGGAGGGGGGGGGGGGGGGCATTACAAGCAATGACATTACCACCCTTAGCTCAACCACGTCTGTAGTAAGGAGGGAGAGCAAGTCCTTTTTTTACACAAACTGAAAATTCCTGAAAGGAAAAAGACAACAGCCTGAATATGTTAGAGGCAATCCACTCTCTTATTTATGTGGCAGAATGCTTTGAATTGCATTTCCAAGGTGTAGTGCTTCTTTATGATAGAATATAATATGACGGCCATGTGCAAAATGGAAAGTGCTATCAAATTAGAATGCTGCTGGAGTTCCAGGTCAGAGGTCACAGCATATCTGGGGCACAAGTAACACAGTGCTCACACACTGCATGGGTATTTTACTTAGGAAGAGCATATTACTTATTTATAAGTTAACAGTATGTGTGCCATTGAATGTGTAGCTTCTTTATCCGTAACAAGTTAGCCAGCTTCGTCTCTGCAAAGATGCACATGTTGACATTTCATCCTGCAGGTTTTTTTGTTTTTTTTTTTTTACTGTTTATAAAACATTTCATGGAGAAATAAGCAATTTCTCAGTGGTTATTTGCTACTTACAATAAGGGCATCCTAAAAATAACATAAGTACAAGAAATTATTCTTTAACAGATTATAGTACAATGCAGTGAACAGATTTGCATTAAAGTCTGTTAGATCCTGTAATAAATAAAAAGCTATTTTTGACATGTATGTTAATAAAAGAAAAAGATGAACAGGAATCTAATGCAGAGCCTCTAAGAAAGAAAAAGCTCATACTTAACTAGACAGGATAAGAGCCAAGTATAAGTATATTTCAATGGGGTGCCCAGCATGATGGACTTTAATGAGGAACTGTGGTATGCGTTTCCATTCTCGAAAACTGATACTGCTGTTTCCACATCTGTACCTAAACGTCTAACCTGTTCTCTTTCCTCTAGGGTATGGGACAGCTGATTAACAGGCATTTCAATAGACAAAAAACATCAACGTCAAAGACCAAGTAAGTGAATAATGTATTCAATTAAAATGCACAAAACGTAAACAAAAGATAAAGTTAAATAGAATGCCAGTAAAGTAAATAACCTTTATTTAATGCAATACAGAAGCTATCTGGAAATTTGACTAAAAGGGTTACATATATTCTTTGGAAAATAGGGGGAGGAATATTAATCGAGTACTACTCTCTCTTGATCACAGGCACCAGTAATATTCCCTAAATATCACTGGCAAGTAAGATATAACTCAGTGAACAGAAAGAAGATATAAAAAGGAATCTTCCTTTCTGCAGTTCAGGTATTTCATACAGTATGCATCGATTTTTTAGGCTTTGGAGTGAATCAGTCCAGACTGACCAAATAGCAGGTAGAAAGAAACCCAGTACCATAAGTTAAAAAGTGCTGAAGTGCTTCACCCAAATAAAAGGTCAGCGTTGCACTTTGACTTCTATTTCTGCCAAAAGAAAGTGCAGCAGTCACTTTTCAAGAAACTCTTAGGAAAAATGCATTATCTTGCATTGGCTAGCATTTACTTTATTTTCATTTTTTGCCTATTAAACAAGTGTACATATAATATAAAAAATGTCCGTGCACGGGGTAACTGTACTCCCTGTTTCTTGTTAGTTTTTGACTGATGCAACAGTTTATCCATAGACTACAAAATTCTTACCCCAAGAAAAAAGAAAAAAATGAGCAATATGGTTCTCAAATCATACTTTTATCCAGTTTCTAAATTGTGTTTACATTTTACACAACCCATTTCACTTTTTATGACCCCATTGTTACCCTTATTATCTTTTCACATCATTCAGGTGTTCCTAATTTTGCAACACAATAGATGGGATTCACAGAAGTGCAGCACTTTGGACAGCACAAATTAGCATGAGTAGCAACTATGAGTAGGGTGTGGGGGATTCTAAGACACAACTAATGTAGTCACACAAGAGTCAAAATAGCATATTGTGCAGAACATGCCAACAAGTGCATAATGACTTGTAAAATAAGGAACTTTGTACAAGTGAGTCATGTAGATTATGCAAATGACAACCCCGAAAATGTCAGACTAGCTCAGAAATGGGTGCACCGTGCTGTGACCTATACCCTTTTTGAACACTGAGATTTGTGGTGTATACCATATGAGAAATTATACAATGACTCCCTATTACTATTCGAAAACGTGCACGCTGATTGGCCCAGCCCAACCAGTGTGTCCGTTGTAAATCCCACAATATAGCAACAGAAAATGGTCCGGTCGCCTGGACTTTTTTTCGTTGGTATAAAGTGCCCCAAAACCTTTTTTTTTTTTTTTACAATTAAAAAAAAAAAATGGGGAAACAGAGCAACGGAGAATTTATTTTCTCCATTGCTTCCGTTTCAAAGCATTGATGTACTGGGTATGCATGGGAACGCAAGTCCCATACGCATGCGCAGTACATAAAAATGAAGAAGCAGTATACCACAACTGGCGGAAGAATGGTAATCCGCCATTATACAGCAACATTATTTAAGAAAAATAAGTATTTTTTTCTTAAATAATGTCATTGTATAATAGCAATAACCAACTCCGTGGTTGTGGTACATTGATGATTTACCCATGGTTGCCTTTGTTTAATCACTCAGACATCGCCCTTGTGATTAAACCACACCAGCCATAGGTAAATCTTCAATATACCACACCACATCGACAGTTATTGCTTTAGTAGTATATGTTAGCAATCGCTTTCAGCCATTGCCCACAGAGTTATATGTCACAGCCATTTCACCAATAGAGGAGGTGCAGACTGCCCCTGTCATGCCTCCAGTTTAAAGGCCAGCAGACTGTGGACCATTTCTAAGTGAACAGAGAGACCATAAGTGATTTAGTCAAATGGTGTTGTCCACAAGCAGAATCATGGGGTATCCATGGTATGTCCATCCCTATACATACTAAGGTAATATGTAGCTTTAGCCATCCTTGCTACATGAACCATTCAGTGATCCATGTGGGCACATTAGGGATATTGCAGCAGTAACCCTCATGAATTCAGGAAAACAAAGATCCATCTAACAATCCAGCATGTCAGGAAACAAAACAAAAAAAAGCAGTAAGTGGGCGAAAAAATTTCAAAATAATATCTAATGTTTCATTTTTCCCCCTGCTTCTGTCTTTACCTTTACTGCTGCCCTTCTGGCTATATTACAATTTTCTATTGAGCAGTCTCTGTCTCCTTTTTCCATCCCCTCTCAAAATGTATAAAGTCCTCCCATATTTCCTTACTTTGACTGCCCCCTTTACACTCTTTACTGATTGTCTTTCTCACTTTACAGCCATGATGGTGCAGACCACTCTGTTCAGCCCTCACTTTGCTTGGGCTTCACTTCACTTCCCTATCCTACTCCCAATTCCCACTTACCCCCACTATGTCTACATTTATACTCTCACAGTCACATCACTTCCTCTAATAGCTCCTCCCCTTCCTTCCCACACATCTCACTGTCATACCCTAGCTCCTCCTGCTCACCACACCTCTTCCCCTCAGTACTCCTTACTCTATCCCACTTAATCTTTCATTCACCACTTGTTTTCTCTCTCTCTCTCTCTCTCTCTAACACTTAACCTTCCCATTCCTCTCTTTTCCCCCTCCCAGTCCTTTTTATTCTTTCTCCCTCTCTCACCCCCCTCCAGTTTTTCTTTTACTTTCAAGCCTTATTCTTTTGCATCCGACTGCCTATCTTCCTTACCTCCTTTCCTTCACCCCTTCACCTCCTTCCTTCTATCCTAACTGGATCTCTGTATATCTGCTTACCCCTTCACTTTTCCTACTATCTCTCCTAACTTGTTAAAAAAACTAATATCTCTGATATCAGCTCTCCATCTACCCTTACTCACTCTCTTTATTTTTTTAACTCACCCAGCATTTCCATGCACAAACTCAAACTCCTCATCATCAACAACCTTCCACACAAAACTAAGCTCATACACCTTACTAATAAATTTAAACTTCACCCACTAAATATGTTCTTCAAAAGTATTTTACTATGTGGAGACATACACCCTAACTCTGGCCCCATCTTGACCCCAACTCCTTACCCGCTAATAACTCTATTTCAAGACCATCCACTAAGAGTCTTACTATCTTATCTATAAATATTTGTAGTCTCCTTAACAAAATCTCCAGATTTCAAGTTTGGATTGACCACTACTTACCTGACATAGTAGTATTTACAGAAACCTGGCTCAAACCACATATCACAGACACTGAAATTCTTCCACCAGGTTACAACATCATCTGCACAGACAGACTACAAAAAAAGCTGGCAGCATAGCTATACTTTACTCCATCCATCTCAACATCACACCAGTAGCTATATCTTTCCCTAAATTTCTCCCTGCAGAACTAACACTAGTCAACTGCAAACTAAACAACTACAAATCACTTTGCATCATTGGTATCTATATTGCCCCTGGGAATAATATCCCTACTATAGAAAATATACTCTCCTTCATGTCCAACAAAATTATCATCTTAGGCGATGTCAGTATCGACTGGCAAACCCTGACCACTGACTACCCTACATCTAGCCTAAATCTCCATGGATTCACTCAACTAATTTCCACCTGCAACAGCTACAATAAATCCTCCAGCACAGGTACCATCCTTCATTGGATCCTTGTTTATAATCCCAGTTTATATCACAACCCTAAAACAGTCCCAGACACTATCAGTGACCACCTCCCTATCTCTGTACAATGACTTTCCTTACATTCCATCAGACAACACAAATACATAGAATGCCACAATCTCTCCACCTTCAACACAGAAGAGTTCAGCAATATACTTAGCTCTATAAACTAGTCCTTCCTCCAAAGCCAACCATTAGAGGATGCAGTTCTGACCTTTAACCACATATTCCTTGATACTCTTAACTCCTTTGCTCCCCTCACGAAAAAGAGAGTCAAAGCTCACCATGCACCATGGCTTTCCATTCTTCCTGAGCCCTTATGCACAACAGGGACACAGCTTGGAAAATCTGGGTTAAATCCAAATCCCCCACTCACTTTGAAACCGACAAACAACTTTGTAACTGTACTAAAAAACAAATCAACATAGATAAAAATAACGTTTATCTACAACCTCAAACACTCCATCAAAACAACCCAAAAAAAATCCTGGAATACCATACATAAAATCTTAAACCCTGGGTCTCCATGGATACGACACCCATTCCAAACCTCCCTCCCTCTGAAATTGCCACTTTATTCAACTTCCACTTCATTAATTCCATTAACAAATTAATGCAAAACTTCTCCAACTCCTACCCCAAACCACCACCCTCACTCCCTGATAACATGCGCACTTTCTTTCTTAAAGCAGTCCCTACCGCCTACATAAAATCTCTCCTTACCAAACGTAAACCTTGTGGTCTTCCTCAGTGGATAATTTCCCACCTGAATTCCTCACACTTGTTTCTAACTCAATTTCCTTTCCTGTTTCCATCATAATTAACAGACCTCTTCAAGAATCGTTAGTCCCTTCTATCTGGAAACAGTTTTACATTGTTCCACTTCACAAAGGTGGACAATCTATACAACTCACTAATTTTAAGCCCATTGCTATTCTGTCTCCTCTCTCTAAAATTTCTGGAAAACGCATTCACAAACAACTTCTAGAACATCTCCTAAACAGAAATCTACTCACATCAACCCAACGTGCCTTCTGCCCCAACCACAGCACAACTACTGCTCTATTTCTTTCACTCATACCACCATTAAAGCTAGAGAAAACAGCAACCTTGGATCTGCCCTTTTTCTCGACCTCTCCAAAGCCTTTGACAGCATCTCTTACCCCTTACTTTTTCATAGAATGTCTGCTCTTGGCTTCTCTACTCTCAACTGGTTCTCCAGCTACCTTTCTAACTGCCAACAATCTGTTAAGTGGCTTTCCTCCTTCTCCAACCTCCTTCCTATTAACACTGGTGTACCACAAGGCTCCATTATTGGGCCAATACTTTTCAACATCTTCACCAACTGTCTTCATACATCCTACTGTCCCTCTTCCCTTATCCAGTACTCTGATGACACCACCATCATCTGCTCCTCTGATAATCTGCAACACCTGCAAACTCATACTCAAAAATCATTTAACTCGATACAAGGCTGACTAAAGAAAAACCTACTTATTCTCAACCCAAAAAACAAAGACAACCAAACTGCTTCTATTCCTCCCAATGTCTTTATCTCACCAAAAACCATCCTTTGCCATTACTTCTCTTGAAAACATTCCAATAAAAGTAACATTGCACTCTAAACTCTTGGGTATTATTATCGACGATCAACTAAAATTTGACCTATATGTCCAAAACTGAATAAAAAAACTCACCAAAAACTGGGATTGTGTTACAGAACTAATAAATTCCTCACCAATTACATTAAACTTTCCCTTGCTAATGCTTATCTTCTCCCCACCCTACTTTATGCCTTTCCTATCCTAACCAATGTACAATCCACCCTTAAAACAAAGCTAGAGCTCTGCTACAACAAAATTGCTGGATTTGTTGCTAACCAACCTTATAACTCACAACACTGTATATTTCTAAAAATCCTCAACTGGCTTAAGCTACCTCACCATCTCCTCCTCTCACAACTTCTCCTCTGTCCCTTCATAATAGATAAACCTACCTGCTGTCCTTCTATTTCTCCACTCCTCACTTCCTATACACCCAACCACTTACTCTGTAGCTCTGACCAACTTCTATTAGAAATCTACAAGCCTAAAAATTCCCTAGGACATTCATTATACAGCTATACTGTTGCTCTGGCCTAGAACAAAATACCTCTAACCATCCGATCCATCCCAAACAGACTAAGCTTCAAGAAACCCTTACAAGAAAAGCTCCTTAACTTTGGGCTTTGCCTCTAGCTTGGTACCTCCTAACCTCCCACCCACCTACCTCACTTCTCTACCTCCTCTAATTTCCACTCCCTGATCCCCTTCTTCTACCCCACCATCTACCCACTGTCACACTTCTTCTGTGCTACACCCTTCCCTATACTCACTCCTAATCTTTCACTATCTCTCTTCCCATCCCCCAGCAAGTCGTCTTCTCACTTCCATGTACCTTCACTCGTCCCCTTTACTCACATCCTTTTTTTCTCCTTTTCCACTACCTACATATTTTTTTTTCTTCTCCTCAACTCCTCTCATTTACTTATACAACTCTGCAGATAGTTCTGCTCTCCCTTGAAACCTTTTCTGCTGCTGCAACATAATAACTAAACCTTGTAAATCTCCCTGATAAATTTCCATGTCTTCTTATTTAACTACTAAGTCTTGTATTTGCATCCACACCATGTTTTAATATCACTATGTTTAATCTGTCTTTGCTTGTTAATTATAGACATTTTTAAACTTCATTGTCATTATTTTTATATTTTATATTTTTATCTTTTATTGTTTATTAGTCTTGTTGTTTTGCTGGAGCTTTTCTCCCTGGGCATATGCTGAAAAAAGGGCTCATGCCCAGCCGGACCTATCCCGGTTACCAAATCTAAAAAAATAAGTAAATAATCATTTTTCTTTCTCTCTCTCTCTCTTTTCTATCCAAAAACTAAGATTGTGCCCTTTTTCTAGTTGTTATCAATATAACAGTACAAATAAACACATACACACACACACACACACACACACACACACACACACACACACACACACACACACACACACACACACACACACACACACGCGCGCGTGCATGCACAAAAAAAATCTCTTGAAATTCAGCCTAACATAGAACTATTTGGACTTTGTATATTTACAGTGATTTCTGTATGCTTGCTGACATATGTTACACTTGTCAAGTCTGAGTCAAACGTTCATCAAAGCAGTCATTTCACAATATCTGTTACACAGTATTTATTTGGGTGCCAGCCTGTTTCCTTCTAGAAAGTAGTAGGTCTATACTTTTTTCCCCAGCATTCACTGACATACACAGCTGGGTTCATTTGTTTCCCCTAGCATTGTATATCGCCTTACAGGCCAGGTCAGAAACATTTTCATTGAGCTGGTTGACATGCTTATCTGTATGTAATCACTTTTCTCCTATACAGGCTGTTCTGCCGTTGTTTGACACACTGTTAGCTGAAATATCGATTACAGCCAAAACACTTGAATGCTTATACCAGCAACTTCTGTCTCTAAAGTGGCACTGTGTACCTCCGCGTAAGCTGCAGATATTGACTTATTTCAGCAACAGTTAAAACACTTCATAACCTCCCAAGTACAATAGCATTCACTGTGGTGGAAAATGGGAGTAGCTCCTAGAACATACCTTTCAATTGTCCAGATTTTCGCAGAGAGTCCAGATTTTTCCCTCTTATTTTTGGTCTGTTCCTCATAAAATTTGTAGTTTTCTGCCAAATCATTGAGGATTGAAGTCAGTAAATAATGACAGACAATTGAGTTTCAGACTTCATATCCTTCAGAAATATATATTAATACAAAATATGTAATTGTAGCAACTCTCTAAGTTTATAGAAGCAATATTTAAAGTCTGTCCTTATTTCTGGCCCTTTGTCCCCCATTATTTCTGGCTTTGTCCAGATTTCTTGCACTGATAGTTTGAGAGCTCTGTCCTGGAAGACTTCATAAGGAGGAGGTACAATTGCATACTCATATCCCATTGGTGTAAGTGTGTGAGAATGAGTCAACTTCTGCATTTCATTTAACTGTAACTTGTTTTTTATGAAAACTGTATCCATTTTTGCATATTCTTAAAGTAATGACATTTGGAAGTATGCTGAAAGGAAATAAAGGGGAAAACAATCATAAATGCTCAGAAATTCAACTCTGCAATCATTAACATAATAAGTATGTTTATATGGTGGTACTGTATATTTATATTCGTGAATAAAGAGGTACAAAGCTCAGACTTCTCAACTGTCCATATTATGGAGGAATGTACCTGTTTTCAGCCCTGATTTACCCCTACTCATGGTGCACCTATATTTGGAAGTATGTCCCTATTGTCTGTCTTGAATTATCCGCTTTCACAATTTTCTGAATCCCCCCTCAACATATGTGATTTTTGAAACTGTCTGGTACACAAAAACACACTAACCAACATACTAGTGGCACCAGTAATTTAACGAAAGAGGACATATCTTACAGCTCCCTTTTTCAAAAGCAAAAAATAAATGACATCGCATGGTAGAATTTTGCAATACAGGTTATTAAATTCTACAGATTTCACGCTGTCTCTTTGATGATGTACTTAGATTTTTCCATCATTTATGTCACCCTGTTTTTTAAACTTGTTTCTGAATAGAATCCCACATTCCTACTGTAAGTGAGAAGATTTATATGCTATTTCATATTATGCATCTCAGCTGCCCAGAATTTTGCAGAATGTCAAGATTTTTGCCTCATATTTTTGGTCTGCCTTCTTAAAATGTGTGGGTTTCTGGTAAATCGTTACGAACTGTTTTCACTAAATAATGATAGACATTTTAGTTTCAGACTTCATATCCTTCAAAAAATGCAAGGTAATGCAATACCTGTTATTCTTGCAACTTTGTAAGTTGATAAGAGCAATATTTAAAAACTGTCCCTGATTTTAAATTTGCCCTCCCCCATTATTTCTGGATTTGTCCAGCATTCTTGTGTTTGGTATGTTTAATATTCAAATGTTATGCAAATTAGATGTCCAGATTTTTGGTTGGATGTACCTACTTTTGAAGGGCCTTTGTACCAATTTTCAATGTCTGTAGGATAAGACGTCTGTCAAGATTACAGGCATAATGCTTCTTGCTCAGTTCATTCTGAAAGAGTTCATAGGTTCATAGATGTGTACTTAGCCTAATGGCCCTGGAGCCTTCACAAGCCTAGCCCATAGGATTACCCTGGCATCGTTCCCAGTGTGTCTATCAAGTAAAGCCACTGGAGTGATCCCTGGGGTGAATTTTTTATTTCCCATCCACTCATCAAGATTTCTCTTGAAGAGGGCCAGTGAGGTGCTCCACTTGACATGTGTGGGAAGTCTATTCCATAGCATGGGCAGTCTGTGGGTTATGAACCTGTCCCTCCAGCTTGTTCCGTTGTTTGTAGTAATGAGGTTGAGGTCTCTGGAGCATGTAGTGCAGAGGGATTGGGATTTCTTTAGATGTAGCATTTCTAACAGAGCTGGGTCAGACATGGCTTTGTAAGTCAAGCAGAGATCGCCTCTAAGTAGGCGATATGAGACAGAGAATAGTTGGAGTTTTTTGAGTCTGTCCATATAGGACAAGTGTTTATAGGTTAATAGGTTCATAGGTTGGTACTCGGCTATCGGCCCTAGGGCCTATGCAAGCCTAGCCATAACAATTCCCTGGATATTTCTTCCCACAATATTTACTTCTCCAGGCCCCTGTATAGCAGGGCGACTGACATAAGGCCTAAGATCCTCTTTGTGAGGTATTTTTGCGGCCTCTCCAGTTGTAGGTGGGAAGAGTAGAGGGAGACAATGACCTCTTTCTTCCTGGATGCAAAACCCTTAGTAATGATATGTGCCACATAGAAGGACTTTCTGACCACAGTGACAATGTGGTGGTCAAAAGAGAGGTTGTTGTCAACCTGTGTTTCCAGATCTCTTATGATGCCTTCTGTGTTCAGTGGACTACCATTGATGTGGTAATTCATGGGAACCAGGTTTTTCCCAAAGAGGATGATGACACATTTTTTGGCATTGAGCTTAAGGCCATGGTTCTGACACCAGTCATTGGTCTCAGTGAGGTCTTTCTGTAGGAAGTCAACATCACTTGGGGAGTTAATTATGGCTCCCTACTTGCAATCATCTACGAACTTTGTCAGCCAGAGTCCCCTTGTGCTGGCCTGGACTTCAGAGAAGTAGATACCAAACAAGAGAAGACCCAGGACCGAACGCTGTGGGACTCCACTCACGACTGGTCAACAGTCTGACTTGGGAGTCAATTACTTTCACATTGTGGGTTCTATCTGTGAGCCAAATTTGCAACCCACCTAGTGATATAGGGGTTGATGCCTAGCTTAGTGAGTTGTTTTTACACCACTGCAGTTTCAGTAAACTCTGTAACATAGAGTATTGGGCAAATAAATACATTTTTTGTTGTTTGTGTTATACAGTATTACACATTATTACATTGCTTTTTGATGTACATCAAAAGTATTTCTTGTTAAGTAGCATTTTGCAGAGCTTAATTGGTGTTTCTAATTATACATATTTGTTAACATTTATCATGAACAGATACTTTGTAATTAATATCCTAGTTTTGTGTGCATGCTATGATATATGTGCACTTTGGTAGGTGCTGCTTTGCATGAGGCTATCTATGGACTGGCTCTCAGCAAACACACAGGATATAATTGAAAATAAGTCATGACTGTAATTCAAAACCCAAGAATTAAATGAGTTGTTAATTTTACAAAATGGGCAATGTTATGTGGGGAGGGGGTTAAAAGTGTGGGTGCATAGCTGCAGTCTGGTATTAACATGGAATTTGCAAATCAGTTCCTACAGTGAAAGTCAGTATTTTATTTGCACAGTTATAGTTATCTGTGAATAAGGTTGGATTCATTTGGATTTACTGCTGTAAAATGGGTCATGCATTTGGCAGGAGAACAAAAGTACATGGACAAATACATATAAAACAGAGTGTCTCTACAACACAAACTTATTAGAAAGTGATAATAGAAATGAGTAATTAAAAGGAACTGTTGAAGTAACAACTAGATAAACTATAGATATATTTAGAAGTACAAAGTTTGTCAGTAACCTAATTTAAACTGAATGTAGGAGAAATCCAGTCTAGTAAGTATGCATTTTTTGCTAGTATTAACTCTTCACAAGTACTTTACTGCCTAATTAAGAAAAACTGAACAATTGATTATTATAATTAAGCAAATGAAGGTGAAAAGGTTCACCCAGACAGAAAGCAAACATTTCAGCTATCTCAACCATCGGGTCTAGTTACTGTATGTTAAAAATTCCACTTTTGATCTCAGTCAGAGGATGACCGGTCTTGAGACCATAAAAACATAAATGACAGTGCAAAAGGTATCCCTCAAATGTAGCTAAAACATCCTTGTGCTCTATAGGAACAAATGAAAAAGTTCCCTACAAGGTGACAATCTGAAACTGAATGTATTATATAATCTCCCTGAAGAATGGTAACCAGAAAAGAATGGGTAATGTCCCTCTCTCTCTTCCAGCAATGGGATCAGCTTTCTGGCCCTTTTAAGCAGTATGATCTAAGCCTGTCTTAACAAGTCTGCTGAAATGGACTTATATGTCAGTGGACCTCTTTCTGAAGGAAGATCAAGAATGTGATAATGTCTAGAATGCAGCAGTCCCTTATTATTGCTGTCCAAGCTAGAGTGAACCCAGAGAACTGCTGCTTACAAAGAGATCTTCTTAGCAGAATCAGTATTGCAACCGGGGAGCCAGATGAGTGCTCATCCTAGGTGACTTTGCCATCACTAAGGGGAACAAGACCCTGAGATGATTAAGGACCTTCTTTGACACCAAGGAGACTTCATCCCTTTTTGGGTTTAGCTAAGTCTGGTCTTGGAAGAGGAGATGTCTCAGAAGGTAGTTCATACAGATACTACACACAGGTGTTTTCAGCCATGTAACCCTGTGCAGTCATATATCTGAGTCTGTTGCCATAGCCCTATCATCAATATAATCAAAAATTGTAGTGGGACAATGCTGGTTTTGTGGCATGGGGATATTAAGCCATGACTGTGACTTTTATGACGCAGAGTTGAATAGTAGCAAAGGTGCAGGTGTTTTCTTTCTAGGAGGGTGAGAATACGCATCTAATGCTAGCTCAGCCATTCTGGGAGAAGTTTGACAATCCATTCTGCATTGATAGTGACACCCAGCAAAGACTTAATGCAGCAGCAAAGCAGCAAGAAGGTCTGGAGACAAGTAGTCTTCGAGCACTGTGTCCAGGGGTTAAGTTCTGGTAGTGTGAGTGTCCCCCTTCTTCAGGCATAAGGTAACTTAAATTAGAGAAAGAAAAAAAAATAGAATTACAATGGATGACACCATTGCAAAAGCTGACCTATAATTCCCAAGTGTGAAAACAGTTGATAACTTCCCACTCTCACTTGCCCATTCATTTGGGAATAGCTGTTAGGCCAAGCAGTAAGCTGGACCCTTGAATTGAGGAAATTAAAGGCAGGTCTATTTGGCTGGCTGATGACCAGAGAAGCCTAGTGGAAAATAATTACTGTAGAACACAAGGCATACTACTGGGCATGTTGTAGACAGAGTCTCTTGGAGATCCTCCTTAAGCTCAGTCGCAGGGAGATCAACAAACTTACCTAATGTCTTCGTAATCATGTGGAGCTGGAACTGGAAAATGTATAATGGGTAGTTTATGGCTCTGAGCATCAACACAGAAGAGAAGTCAATTCTCTCTCCATACATGTCAAAAACTCTAGACTCGTTTGTCTGGTGGCAAATGGCAAAATGGTGTAATAACTGGGACTTATGCTGGACCAAAGAAATCCTAAAGGTATTAGAACTAGGATGCTTACATAGCTGTCTACCCATTCAGGTGATAGTGTGCAAAGGGCATTGCTGTTTTGTAGGCCAAAAGGGAGAGTTAGTGTGCCTCCTTTTTTCATTCACGGCTTTCCCAAATTATTGGCTCCAAGGTTTTGTCCACAGAAACCTGATGTGTTTCTGGAGGGATGGAATAGGGGCTTGAGATCAGCCCATACTTTTCTTCATAAACCTGAGGGCATCCCCAAAAGGAGCTGTTACCTGGAGGTGATATTGAGTGGATTAATTATCCATATCCATCTATGGGACACTGGCCTTGAAATCCTTCATATCCTCATAGGATCTGGAAAATGAGGCAGCTTTGTGGCCCCTGCTGTCTGTAAGCATGGTCATAGGTACATGAATGATAGACCATTAGCAAGTGTCAGGAAGTCAGGAACTGGTGGTGCTTGACTGTATGTCAGCCAAAGCATGGCCCAGTAACTTTTCAAAACATTCCCTCATTTGACACTGAGTAGCCTTGACCGTTTGATAGTGCTAGCAGTTGACAGCATCATGAACAATGTAGTGAGTGCTAGTGGTGGGGTTTGCTTGTTGTTTGATGTTTCAGCATGTGAATGCAGGACTTTATCTATGATAGCATGTGCTTGGACTGAATTATGAGCATGTAAAAAAAAAAACTAAGAGGCTCAAGGAAATAGGACACTTATGTAACCAACACATTATTTTAAAGCTTACATCAGTATCAGTGAGTGAACATTATCCCACAATGTGTGATTTTATATAAAATAAAAAGTTTAAAATTTTGATTGATAGGGAGAAGTACCCAGCTAAGGGCCTATCCAGGATGATACTCGATATTTAGTCTTAACATGATTTATTGTCCTTTAATTACAATATTTTCCATTCCACAACATTCTTAAATATTCATATCAATACATTCAAGTAACCAAGATTTAGCTGCTTCAGTTTTATATTCTGTGAAGCTAACTGTGTCGTATTTTATGAGAACTTGAAAATAAACTTTTGCATTTTAGAAAATAGGCAAGAAATTGGCTAAATAGTGGTCAGCAATGAAGTGAGTTCTTATTAATTACAGAATAATGGGTGATCAAGTCACGTGATGATTTTTGTGTTTTTCATTTTTTGGTGATCTGTAATTTTTGGAGTGTAAAACATGTTTTGCTTTCTACTTGTTAGGGCCAGAACATCTATGAAATCAAAGGTATTTCAGTGAAACGCTAGAAAAGAGGCCATCGAGATGATATCACTTGTACTGTGCTGTCTCACTGTCACATGTGAAAGAAAGCGTTGTGTAAAAAAGAAAACAATATACTCTTGTAAATGCTAGGATTCCCCAGTGTGACATAAAGTGCATAACAACTGCCTGGGTAATTAATAAATTCTATGCAGCAGGATAAGCGAATGCACTGAATTGCGAATGCTATATAATCAACCCACAATCCCCAAAACCCCAAAATATCAGACACACAGATCAGCGATTTTTTTCCCAGGGAAAAAAAATTGCTGATCCATTAAAAAAACAACAAAAAAATCAAAACAAAATAAAGTGGGGGACTCCCCCCTACTTAAATATACCAACTCCAAGGTCGCACCACAGTGGAGGAAATGGCAAAGTCCTGAAAACGGCCAAGTGATTTTTTCCTAGAAAAAAAATCGCTGTTCTGTGCTTTTGGTATTTTTGCCATTTCACGTAATGAAGTTCGACTAAACAGCGTTTGCAATTTATTGCATTCGATAAAATAATAGGACCCATAAACTATAGACATGCACGCATACAACACCAATGACTAACCCTTTCCAGAATTTAAAAACTATTTACATACCTTCTTAACAGAAACTGGACAAAATAAAACCAAACTAGGTGGGGAGCTACAACCCCCAATGTGGGGGTTGTGCCCCCCAACTATATATACTAACTCCATGATCGCACTACAGTGGGGGAAAAAGGCATATACCTTTTACTTACCTTACAGTAGTCTACACGCTGCCAATACTATGTTGAAATTTAGCATTGTTAAGGTTTCAGTCATATGAGTTTCAGTCAAGTGAGTTTTCAGTATTTTGAATTTTCGATGTTATGGTCTCAGTCAAATGAATTTCATTCAAATTAAATTTCGGTCATGTGTAGTAGACCCATATATATATATATATATATATATATATATATATATATATATATATATAGAAGAAATGCCCAAATGGAAGGAGTAAATCTCACTGATATTCATCGTAGCAGGAAAATAGTCAGTCCAAGTATACAATAAATTGTCCACAGAAGTTCAAATTAAATAATTTATTTTTTGTTAAGTTTTTTATTTCATCTTGTCAAATAAATTATTTAATTTGAACTTCTGTGGACAATTTATTGTATACTTGGATTGACTATTTTCCTGCTACGACGAATATCAGTGAGATTTATTCCTTCCATTTGGGCATTTCTTCTATATTTTTTGGAGATTCGAGTGACGCTAAAAGGGTGAACTTTTTTCTACATATATATATATATATATATATATATATATATATATATATATATATTTTTTTTTTTTTTTTTTTTTTTTACAAGAGAAGCTGAACATGAGAAAGCCATTCTTCGTTGGGAAATATCTCACCACAGGATGGAGTATTTCCCTTAACTTACTGACCATGGCAGTTCTGTATCAGTCAACTGAAAAGACGTGGTCTTATTGCTTGATAACTGGTGAGATAATGCTTAAAAGACTATTCTCAGTGATGACCCAAATATGGGAGGTTCCTTTCAAGTTATTTATTTATTCATTTTATATTACAGACGAGTGTACTGGGCCATGAGACATATTTCAGCCACAACCTTGTTCCTATAAAAACAGATACAAAAAGAAGTATAGAGTGATATAAATAAAACAAGTAATAGCCAGCAGCAGTGGTAGTGAACTATACTGGAAATAAACATCACAAATGCTGTTGTTAAACAACAGCAGTGAGGCAGAATACTTTTCTTAATAGCATTATAAATACTGTAATACTACAATAATCTACAAATGACAGTGTAGTATTCAACCTTCATATAATGTACTGCAGAATATGATAGTTCACAGCTGTTTATAAGACATTGCAAAGAGAAAAAGGCATAACACTTCTTAAACTATATAAAGCACTCAATAACCACAAAATGTAAACGCAAAACAAAAATCACTAAGAGTGAAGTGTTCAGAGCAGGCATATATCAGATACACTGCAGCAGATGTGCTGGCAGAGTAAAATGGAGAAAACTTCGCAGTAAGCAAAGAAATATGTCAGAATGCTACAGAGGCAAGGGGAGTCATCCATTTTGTAATTAATTAGCTCTTAATACTATAATGCTTGATCCAGTGGCTATCCCAAAAACTAAAAATAAAGTTTCATATAAGTGAATAAATGTTAAAGAGAAAGTTCAGCAGTACATCAGTATACAGTGGGAATGGCCATCCTAGAAGTAAGACACACAATATATGGGAACAATGCCATAAGCAAACATGAAAATGCCTAGCTTGCTGTGTTAATTATCACAGGATCATAGGAGGTCAGTAGGATAATGGCCCACATTCTTTTTCAGTCTAGCCAATCATTCCCCAAATTTCCCAGTTATCAATGCCCACAAGCTAGAATGACTTTGGTATTTGCGATCTCTGCCTAACATACAAAGCTATGTCAAACCCTGAGCTGTTGGACATGCTCCACCTAAAGAAATCCCAATCCCTCTGAGCTACACGCTCTAGAGACCTAAACCTTCTCACCACAATAAACAGGACATGCTGGAGGGATAGATTCCTCTCCCAGAGACTTCCCATACTCTGGAACAAACTACCTATCTATATCAAGCAAAGCTCCTCATTAGCTCTCTTCAAGAAAAATCTTGATGATTGGATGGTAAATAGGAAATTTACCCCGGGGATCACCTCTGTGGCTCTGCTCGACAGGGGCACAGGTAAATAATTTTCTTGGGTGGCGAAAGCCAGGGTATCTTTTTGGCTAGGCTTGTAGAGGCCCTAGGGCCGATAGCCTAGTACCTACCTATGAACCTATGAACTGTATGCCTGTGACTTAGGGTATCTACAAACTTCCCCTATCCATAAGGGCCACAAGTGACAAGCTAGGTTGAATTTGTGATTTCCCATCCTTTGGTCCAAAATGTGTTTGAATAGGCTTAGGGAATAGCTCTGTTTCACATTAATGGGAGTCTGTTATAGAAAAGGAGTAAATTCTGAGGCACATACCTATCCCTCCAACATGTTTTGTTTATGTTACAGATGAGGTTTAGGTGCTTAGATCAGGTTATTCTATTGCTGTCTGTTTTGCATTTGTGTAGCAGATCCATCAGGGTTGGATTGGAGAAGGCCTTGTAAGTTAGGCATAAATCACCCCTCAGTAATCTGTAGGAGACCAAGTACAGGGACATGACTTTGAAGAGGTCTGCAAAAGACGTATTATTTACATCCCGTATTCTTTTAGTGAGGAACCTCTGCGGCTCTTCCAGTGGTACACTGTACTTGATTAGTGGTCTAATGAAGGCTGAGTATATTGGAACTATGGTCTCCTTAGGTCTGGATGCCATGCCCTTACTTATATGTTGCACCATGTAGAAGGATTTTCTCACTACCGTGTACACATAGTGATTAAAGTTCTGGTTACTGTCATGCTGAGTTCCCAACTCCCTTATACTGGGTCTTCTCTTAGGGAATTGTTAACAATATTGTAATTTGCAGGGGTAGTCATCTTCCCAAAGGGTATAATTATGTATTTTTGCATAGAGTTTTAGACCATGGTTCTGGTACCAGTTATTTGTCTGTGTCAGACCTTCCTGTAGGATATCTACTTCTCTGGGGAATACAGTAATTGCACCCAGCTTGCAGTCATTGGCAAATTCAGTCAGCCAAAGGCACTCTACATTTGCCTTGACTTCAGAAAAGTGTATTCTGAACAGGAGAGGTCCCAGTATTGAGCCCTTTGGGGAGACACCAGTAGTAACAGGCCTCTTGGTGAAGGTGGATAACTTCATGTATCCTATCTATGAGCCATTTGGCTATCTATCGGGTAAGCTAGGGATTTATGCCTATATTCGTGAGTTTGTCTGTAATACCCATGTGAAGTATTGTGTCAAATGCCTTTGCCAGGTCAAGGTAGGAAAAATGTACCATTTTGCCCTCATCCATGGCTCTAGTGACCTTCTCGAAGAAGTCCACCAAGTTTAGTAGGCATGACCTGCCATTGATGAAACCGAACTAGGATGGATCCAGTGTTTGAAGATTTCCTATGTCTTTGTTTATCCAGTCCACAACAATTGTTTCCAAGGGCTTGCATGTAAGAATAGTCAAAGTTATGGGTCTGTAGTTCCCTGGGTCTGTTTATGGTCTGCCTTTGTGTAGAGGGATGACAGTTGCAGTCCTGCATTCCCTAGAGATGAAGCCTGTCTGGAAGCTGTAGCTGAACAGACATTCTAGTGGGCCTGACAGGTCATGGTTCAAGCTATTTAGGAGGCATCTTGTGATATTATCAGTAGCCACTGATGCAGTGTTCTTAGCTCTGGAGAGTGCAGTGAGGACCTTTTCTTTAGTGATAGTTGGAAGAGAAATAGTAGAGGGTATTTCCTGGGGGGGGAACTAGGTGTGATAGGGGGAGAAATTGGAGCTAAATTTATTGGCCAGCAAATTTTCTATACACATTGGTTTGGTATAGGCAGTTCTATTTACCTTTAGTTGAGCACACTGTTGAGTCTTCCTTTTAAGGTTGTGTGTATAACTGAAAAAATGCCTTATGTTTATCCTTAGCCTGGGAGGCTATTTGTGCCTCAAAGTTGGCTTTGATGACTGATGAAGGAGTTTTTTATCTTTTGGGCATAGTCCTTCCTATTTTTTGGATAGGATTTTCTTTCTTTTGTTGTACAACCCATTTATACTGGGGGGGGGTCCATCAAGGGGGCTTGTTTTTGGAGTTTGCCCTAAGTTTATTTCAGTTTGGAACTACTGTTCCTGTGCAGTTATTTACATGCTTGCACAGGGTTTTCGTAAGCACTTCTTCATAGGCAACTGTTTTCTGAATTTGGAGGTGCTTGGAATTTAGCTATACCATCACTCAACGGGAAGTAGTTAGTCTTGGCAAAGTTTTTAAAGGTTATGGGATTTGCTGGGAGTTCAGCATTTATATTTTTTCAAAGGTTACCACTTTGTGATTTGATCTGACTAGTGAGGACATTACACAAGGGGTGGACTGCAACATTCCCTCATATTTGGATATCCAGGATATTTGCACCCCTAGTATGTGTGCAGCATAGCTGTTCCAGAGTATTTGCATTGACAAAATCCAGGAATCTTTGAGCCTGCATGTTAGTGATTGTGCATGTATACCATGTTATGGTAGGATAATTGAAACCACCCATGAATATGGTGTTGGGCTGAACTGTGAGTGACTCCAGTACATTCAAGTATGTGGTATGCTTATGCTGGGTTATCATTAGCAAGGATATGGTTTTTGACTTTACCTAAGGCTAGTTGGACATGGAGTAGTTCAAGCATGCCATATTGTGTCATATTGTTTAACCAATCTTGAGGTGTGCTTATTCTTTATGTAGATTGATACACCTCCACCTCATGTCCCTTCTTGTGCAGTAGCTGGTCTAAATGTGTGGAAGACATTATAGCCTTATACTACCGAAGTGCCTTCCAAGGCTTAAAATCATGCGTCCAAGGAGGGGAGCTTCTTGCTGAGATTCCTAGCATTCAACAGTAACACCATTAGTTTAACTCGCATAGAATCCACTGTGCTGGAAGATTTATCAGACTGGCATTGTCTAAAAAAGGCACTATAGGGGTGGATAATGTTTTGGCTAACATCTGAAAACCTAGTGGGATCAGGTGCAGACCATCCCTGGCAAAGCAGCATGGTCTGTCAATCAAATCTTCCCAAGCTGACAAATATAGAACCCCCTTAGAATGACACTAAGCCAGTTGTTAGCCAATCATCTTCTGTTTATATTGTGCTATCATCCTTTGCGATGGTAGAATGGTGCTCAATGTTAGGCTAATTCCTGCCTTGCCCACACAATCTGAAAGCTCTGTCATGTCTCTCTCTTCATATAGTCCAAGGAGGTACGTCCCAGGTCATTAACACTCATATGGACTATGACAGAGTCACATTGGTACTTGTGGTTCAATGTCCTGAGTGCATATGTGATCTGGCGGATCCTTGACCTTGATAGTCAACTGACTGTGAATTTCTCCTTGCTCAGCCTGGTGAAGGGGGCAGGTGTGTCTCACAAATGAGTTTCCAATGACTAATATATTGGGTTGTGTGGCAGTTTCCCTTAAGGACTTAGAGACTGAGACATTGTGAGATGTGGCTGCATGTATCCTAGGGAGTGTTGTCTTTGTAGAGAATTTGGGAGGTTGCTGATGACAACATATGGAAGGCCTTTGAGGTTTGAATAGATTGCATTTAAGAGCCTCAGCATATGTGAGTTTATGTGTCTGATCCAGAGTAGATATTGTGTGTGTTACTGCCAACTTGTTTGGGGATATCAGTGTCTGTATGCAAAAGCTTTGCTTCCAAAGACATAATGTAATTACATCTCTCACATACTGTATCAATTTGCTAAAGAGTAAACTGGGTTTTAGTAAACTTGCGACAATTGCTACATTATCTCAGGGTGCCTGTTTCCACCAGCCTGGAACAGCGACAGTAGGAAAGTCCACATCCATGGCTGTGGATCCTCCTTTTTTGTGAACTATGAGAGGTGGTACACTCTGGGTTTGGAGTTGTTGGGCTAGGAGGAGATGTCTAGGATTGATCTAAAACATCACCCTTGGGGTAATTATTGTATCAAGATGTTATAGCTTAGCAATCCTAAATAGGTAGGGGAACATAATATAAAAATACAAGTTATCTTTATGACAGAAGCATCTAGTTAATATCAAAGCTTCAGAAGCTACGGAAAGTTCCTGGTTTAAAAATTCATAGGAAATAGTAGCATAAAAAAGTACAGTACAAGAACTGCATTCCCATTGAAAAGGATTCATTTGCTTTCCTGTTCACTTTCATCCATTGCTGCACAACTTGTAGAATTTGGAGAGGGGAAACAACAGCAGAAAATGGATAATACAAGGATTTGTTAGTACATTATAATTTTTGTGAGCACAAACAAGTCCCTTTTTATATAGGTATTACAGTGCAATAATAATGGCAAATTGTAGTCAATCATGGCTGCAGGAATAGCGTTTTATATATCATGTCACTGTGTACAAACTGAATGGATGCAGTTAATGTCACAGAATACATGGCTTTTTATTACAGTCTATGTTATTAAAGAGAGGTGTAGAGAGTTAGGGAAATTTTATATTAGTAGTTTGAAAGTAGGGATATATGATGGTACCAGTCTTCCTGTAGTACTTTTGATGGTAGAGATTATTTCATAATTTAGTCCACTGGGAAGAGTCATGGTTTAATGAGAGTTGCTGTACAGGTAGGATTTAATTTGCCAAGTCACCTTGCCAATGTAGTGAGGAAGAAGTAGTTGCTCAAAAACAACAAAGCCAGAGTCAGTTCTGCAACAGAGTGGAATGACCAAATATATTGGGAATGGTCATGAGTGTGGAACAAGAACTGCAACTTATCTAAGAATGATAATGGCAAATACCTGTTGGGCACTTAATCTAATCTAGAATAATTTTAATTTAAAACCTTACTCTGTAACAAATCTCAATTTATATGCCATTGTCTTGGCAACATCACCTAACTAACATCTTCCACTGTTACTATCCAGGCTCTCATTTACTAATCCATCTTCCCAGATTTAGGTCCCCGTATTTCATTCCTTATATTGCATGTTTATTTCAGAGTTAAGCATCTATCTCCAAATTTGTTCGATGTCCATTTTTTTGTTTTGTTTGTTTTTTTGCTTTTTGCTCAGACATTTCTTGATGTTTTAACACCTTTATTCATAGGTTCATAGGTTCATACTAGGCTATCTGCCCTAGGGCATTTATAAGCCTAGCCAGAGTGTGTTTGGCTTTCGCCACCCATTTTAAATGAATTTTGCTATGCCCTTTTTCGAGGTTAGTATACTGTGCCTCTGATATATGATATTGAATTATCACTTAAGATATAGGCAACTACAGCTCTATATACAATAAAATAAACCAAGTTAATATGTGCACAGTTACAAGCATTATACATCACATATATTCTTTTATACAGCTATTATCAATCCAACATTGTATAAACTGATCAATTACTGCCTTCCCTTTAACCTCAAACCTCCTCCAAAACATTATTATGCATGTATTGTTCCCCAATTTCCATTTTGTTTTGGTAATTTGCTGCTGCCCTTCTCTAAATATCCCACTTCCAGTTCTTTTATCTCTGTTACAATATTTGCCAATTCAAATATAATTGATTTAGACTTTGCTTTCCATTTTCTAGTAATAGCTTTTCTGGTAGCCACCAGAATTAAACTTAGCAAGGCCTTACTATATCTAAGCAATTCAGATCCTGTATCCCAGTTCAAAAAAAAAAAAACATTTCCTTAGTTACACCTATTTTCTCACCTAATATTTCTGACAGAGTGCTCTGTAGGGAATTTTTATAGTCTGTTAACTTAATATACTACCAAAACATATGTTCCCAATGACCTCTTTCTTCCTCATTGCACCTCCAATATTTGCCATCTACCTGAGTAAAAAATATTTTGGAGTCTGCTTGAGATATCAAAATATCTATGCAAACACTCCCAAACAAAAATATTCAAAATGTTCTAGACTTTGTTGCATATTTGGGAGACATACATATGTCCTCTCATTGTTGTTTTGTGAATTGCTCATTAAATCTCTCTTCCCAATCTTTTGTATTCCTCTCTGATTGATTTCTGTAGTTATCGTGCATTATTTTATATGCCCTACTAATTATCCAATTTTAACAGCAGCTTTTTTTTAGATTCAACTGAAAACTCTACTAGACCAGATCTTTCACTTAGGATTCCTCTATCCCT
This sequence comes from Protopterus annectens, assembly GCF_019279795.1. Lineage (NCBI taxonomy): Eukaryota > Metazoa > Chordata > Ceratodontiformes > Protopteridae > Protopterus > Protopterus annectens. The sequence goes on from NC_056741.1 coordinate 1,431,123,473, forward strand.
TTCTGTTTGCCTGTTTTCTGATATCAAACCCTGATAGGGAAGACACTCTCTAGTCTGCAATCCAAATGTCTTCTTGGCCTCTTCCCATTCTATTACATTTCCCCCTCTAGTTATTTTCCTCCAAATCCCTTGGCTCCTTTACCAGTTTTCTCAGTAATTTCCAGCCCCCTCTTGCATATTCTCTGTATCCTTATTGCACTCATCCCTATCATTAAACTCTTCTTTTTCCATCGCCGTGTTGCATTAGTTCTTAGAAAACTTTCTGCTGCTTTATGAATATAATATTCTGTATTATTGTTGTCATTTTCCTTAAAGTTCTGAGTCCAAAATCACACTGTCTCTCCTTATTTCTTGAATTTCACTAATTCTCCATTATCATCCTATTCCCCTTCAAATTATAGCTTTTTGCTTGTGTTATGTATATGAGCTCTAAAATATCCATTCAAATCAGGTAATCCTAAAACACCTTGCTTTATTGGAAGGATCAACTAATCCCACTTGACCCTTACCCTGTTCCCCTCCCAAATAAAATCTTTCAACTCTTTCTTAATTACAACCCACAGCTTCTCCACTCATTGATAACAATATGCCTTACTTGTATATAAAACTAAAAAGACTAAAACATTTTCCCTGCTTGTATTTTGCTATCCATATCCATAAATACTCATCCAGTTTCTCAGTTTTTGACTTTTCCCCCATATCCTTATTTGCCATAACATAATTATTTTTAGCTAATACTCCTAAATATTTTGTTTTATCATGTCCCCATAAATATGGGTATTGCTGAACCAATTCATGGGTGGGTACATAGTTTATAGTTATAGCCTTTGTTCTGTCTTCATTCATTTTATACAATGTTCTACGACACTGAGATGTCATTTTCTGGATTTAAAGGGTTCAAAATAATACTTTCTGCAAATAAAGTCAACTTTTCTTGATTACCATACCAATTATATACTTGAATTTTTGGGTCCCTTAGTTTCTTTGCCAGTATAAATCAAATAGCAAAGGGGAGAGAGGACACTCCTGCCTGGCTCCTCTGTTGAGACACATCTTATCAGAGAGGAACCCTCCCACTTTAATGTTTGCCTCCAGTCCCTCATATATACTTCTAATTAACCTTATTATTATACCAGGGAATGCAAATGCTAACATTGCCCTACTCATAAAATCCCAGCTTACTTTGTTAAATGTTTCTCTGTATCAAGTCCCAACAACAATGGCAGTATTATCTTACATTCTGCTTTCCTCTGGATCATAATTATTCTATTAATGTTGTCAAATGTTTGCCTACCATCCACAAAACCACATTGACCCATGTCAATCAATTTTGCAACAATGTTGCCATTCAATTAGCTGTTATAGACATAAACACCTTATAATCATGATTTAAAATTGAAATCTGCCTATATCAAGCTGGGTCTGATAGGGCTTTACTGTCTTTTGGCATTACAGCCATCACTGCTTTCTTCCAGTATGTTGTTGGTTCTTCTCCTTTTAAAATACTGTTAAACAAAACCTTTCAGATCTTTATTACTTTTTTCCCTTCTAGCTTGCGAACTTCCACAGATATACCATCTATTCCTGGACGCTTTCCTGCAGATTGATTATATGTCACTTTTTTCCTAAATTTCCTCATCTCTTAACTGTTAATTGTTGAGCCTCATCTACCCCTAACCTTGGGATACCTAAGTCTTCCAGAAATATTTCCATTTGTGCTTTTTCTTTATTTCCATATTCCTCTATTTTATACAAATTTTCATAACATTTCTGAAATATCTTGAATACCTCTACAGGATCTCTGGCTGTTTTTTCTTGGTATAGGCTCTCTAAGTTTAGCAACAACCCTTTTTAATTTCTGTTGCCTATGTTGTTGTGCTAAAAGATTTTGTGCTCTGGAGTTTTGCTTGCATATTATCCAGATACTCCCCTATTTTCTCTTTAGCTCCCTGCAATTGCTCCTCTTCTGGTTCTGTGAGATCCCCTTATTCTGCAGTACTTCAACCTTTGTCAGTCCCTCTTAATAATTGCTGTTACTTCTTAACCATATCTCCTTTTCTTTTATTTCTACCCTGTTTTAAACCCCACTTTCATTGTATCCTACTCACTAGCTATTACTTCTGAAGAAAATGTTATCTTCTCTAATAACTTTTGAGTCACTACTCATTCCTTAAATTCTTCTCTTTTTAACAAGTAGGTATTGAAGTGCCACTATCTCATTTCTACTTTATTACCCTGCATTTTTATCCTAGTAATTGGCACATGATCTGAAATAGTTATTGGATGTGTGTCAAAGCTTTCAGTTAAATGCTTATGTTCCTGTGAAATATAATTTTTGTGTAGTGTAGCCCAGTTATTGTACCTCGGGGAATAACATGTAAATTCTCTCTGAGTTCCTACCACTGAATCCACATCTTCCATACACATTATCTAATATTTTCATAAATTTCTTCAGAAATCTAGCCTCTTTTTTCATATTTTCCCTTCTGGATCCCACAGATAGAGCATCACAGTTGCAAATCAAGTTCCATTCCCTATCTGTAATATTCACTGCTGAAATCAAATTATTTCTGCCAAAGTTTTTTTAAGCTCCATAATAGCAGTTTTAGCTATAATATAAACATATTTCAGTGTAATCCTCCTCCACTGCCAGCAACCCCTTACTATCACAAAGCTACCATTACTATCTTTTTTTCCTTTTTATCACTATTTTAGCTCCTCTAGCAATTAGTGTAAGTACTCCCCTTTTCATTGTCCCTGATATTCTACTAAATATCTATCCTGAGATCCTTTCTTTATCAATTTTCTGTGATCACTTCTTTCCACCTGAGTCTTCTGTAGCATTGCTATTTGCACTCTGCATTTCTTAATATAATTCATTACTTTTACATTTTTCTCTATACCTATGAGACTATTCACATTCCAAATATGTTTAGTGTAGCCATTACGATAAGAAGTTATTACTCCCACCTAATATATATATATATATATATATATATATATATATATGAAAGTTTTTTTAAATAACTATTTACAGCTTTTGTTTACATGCACCCAATAATGTTTAGCAGGTTGTTCCTTCATACAGTTGTTTCTTGTCACCTCCATTTGAACCTATGTCACATTTTACAAGACTTTTTGTTTTAATGAAAATCTTCAAATAAAAAAACAAACATAATACCAAAACACACCCAGAGCATATTACCTTAAAAAATACAAATGTATGTACATCTTCAATAATGATAGGAAAAATTGTTTCAAATTGTCAGCTGCATACACAAGGATTAAATAACCTAAAATTAAGGTTATCCATGCCAAAGTGCATGTTACAACCTGTACTCCTACTTACACTAATTGCTGTCTGTTCTTGTCTTACCTTTATTCCTATTCTAGATGTGAAGAACAGCTTGTATGCTTTCAGAAGTCATTACCTTTTAGCCTTAAGAAAAAGTCCACTGGCTGTCTTTAAATAAATCTAAAATATATGTTGTGCAAGTAAATGCATTAAAGTACTTAGTTATCAGAAAAGCTGATATATCTTATAAACTACCAATAATTTCAAACTTTATTTTTTACTGACCTGCTTGTCCTTGTACCTTTTTATTTTACATTTCTGTAAGTAAACAAAATGTCCAGCCATTGCAATGTGTTGCCTTCCCTTTCTTTAGTCTGTTAGTTTCCATGGAAACTTAAAAACAGAATGTACTTCTATACTAAAACTGAATAGACTATTCATATCATTGTGGTCTGTCATTTACAAAAAAAGTCATGCAATTAAGCCAATGGCATTAATCCAGACATTCACCTATGCAAAAGTTAAAAAAAAAAATATTTCAGCTGTACATATATTATATCCAATGCATTTCTATACCCCATCCTCTACTCAACAGCCCAAAATTATAGCCCATTAACTCAAATATGCTTTTATCCAGACTTCTTTTTATTTTTAATGCCTACATTTCTTAAAACTGAAAAATAAAAAATATTTGTTTACTTTCTTATCTTCATCACACTCAACATGAAAATACTTTATTATGTAACATGCAATAACATGCATTAAATGATTGTGGCTTGGTATAATGGTTAAAGTGTTTGACTCACAGACACAAGGTACAGTGTTTGATTCTCACCCTGTGGAAGGAAACTGGCTAAGCATAGAATGGCCTATTAAGAAAGTTAGCAAACACAATGTGCAGAGTTTATTTCTTAAATGGGTTAATTGGCTAGGTTAAAATGGCTCGCAGGGGCAGTTAGCCTAGTACTGACCTGTGGACCTATATCATGAAATGCTTGTTTAGATATATATATATATATATATATATATATATATATATATATATATATATATATATATATATATAAAATACTGTTAAGAACAACAGTTGTTTTATTTACAGTTAGTTTCTCTTTTCTCTTTCTTTCTCTCTTTTTCCTCTCCATTTAGTGTTCTTCCAAGTATCAATGACATGAAATGGGACAAATGCCTGTCAATCCCCCACAAGTTTAACAAAGTCAACAAAAATCCAATCTTTTTCAGCCCCTTTTTAAGTAAAGCCATATTTCATAAATGCAATTGATGCTTTGTAGTCTCATATTTATTCATTAATCTCACATTTATTCATTAATCTCATTGTTGCTGGTCTTCTTTCTGTTCATCTCAATCTACCAACCCCAGAGTCCAGTTCAAGTCCAAACCACTCCCAACTCTTTTAGTCAACTCCTGTGCTTTTTTCTGTGTCTCATGCATATGCCTTTTAAACATTGGAAAAAATGTTACTGGCATGGTCTCATTATGAGCTTGATTATCAGATGAATGAGAAGCAAAGTTCCCTTCTGTTTGTTGGCTCACTTTTTGTTGGACAAACTTTTGTATTTCCTCTTTATCCTGTTTTGCATGAAAAAATTACTTTGATCCTCCAGGAAAAAAAATATTCTGGTTACAGCAGGTTGAATCTTATACCTGCCTCTCAACGTTCCCTGGTTGCTGGGATAAATTTGCTTCTCTTCTGTCTGGTGTACAGTGAAAAATCATTTTACACAAATACTCTACTGACTCAATTTTTTTATATTTTTGTCCTTCTGCCTCAGTTTTGTCAGGATCAACTTTTTCTGTTGGTATATTTGCAACTTAATACAGGTCTTGGCTGATTTCTCATGATGAGGTCTTGAACATACATATGATATGCCCTTTCAATTAATAAATCCTGCTGTGGAATACCAGTTCAGTTATACATGCATTCATAAAATTAATACAATCTATTCCTTCCAGTTTCTCTGGTACTGCAGAAAAGCTCAGGTTTCTACAAGCTGTGTCCTCTAAAGTTACTATTTTTGAAATAGGTCATTTCAACCTCTGATTTTTGCAATTTTATCAGTTCATTTGAATATCTGTTTAAAGCTTGTTCCGTTTTTTCCCAACCTTTTGTTATTTGAGTTGATATACTCATTCAATTTTCCATTTATTTTAATCAGCTCTGAGCACATTTGACTTATTTATTCCCCTCTAAATCATAACTCTCAGCTGTCCAGATTTTCCCAGATTTTTACCTCATATTTTTGGTCTGTTCCTTGTAAAATTTGGGGTTTTCTGGAAAATCATTGAAGACTGAAGTCCCTAAATATGGCAAGCATTTGAGTTTCAGACTTCAGAAAATGCACACTAACATAAAACCTGTCATTCTAACAACTTACTATATTTATAACAGCAAAATTTAAAAATCTATCCCAATTTCTGGACTATTGTCTCCCAGTATTTTTGGTTTTGTCCAGATTTATTGCAGTAAAGGGTTTAGAGGTATGCCCTAAATTAATGGAAACCATCTCCTGTACCAAAGTTGGAGTTTGAACTGATTTTTTTCTGAACAGGTACAGGATTCTTTCCAGTCAGTGTTTTCTCTTCACCTTTTCTAGTTGATTTTCTTTCAGGCTTTCTAAGTTTCCTCTTTGCTGGCATCTAGGCAGTGCACTTACTAGCTAGCAAATTAATTTCAGAAAAACAGTTAGAATTACTGGCCCTTATCAATAAGTTTATTTTTTCACTCTGGGAGAGCTGAAATTAAGCTGTTGATCAGTGTGCAGTCATCTGGAAAAACCCACGTTTTTGTGTTTTGTTACAATATTGTATGCAACTATTTTACATCTGTAATTACTTATTGTATATAACTATTTCATATTTGTAATTATATTCAAGTAGGCTTGGCCTGTAAATGGTCAGTTATCATCTGTTTACTACACTAATAAACAAACACACATAAAAAATTAAAAATAATCTGTGCAGAGGAAATAACTATTTCTAGGGTACCACTGTGGAGAAAGCCTTGTGAATGACTATATGATGTGTAATGATAAAGGAAATAGTTAGTGCTTTGTGGAACTTTGACATATCATGCTCTAGACTGGTTATAATGTATGTCTAGGTGACTGAGGGTGTTGAAGTGTTTCAAGAAATAGGTTGTAGCAGCAAATAGAGTAGCAAATGCAGAATTTGCTGCAACAGAGATGAGAACCAAAGTAGAGGCTATGATAGAACAAGCCCCATAGGCACAGAGAGCATGGGTATGATGGTGGAGGATGCATGAGTCATGACCCATTAGAGGGATGACAGCACCAACAGTACAAAAACAAGGAAGCCCTTGGCCATATTCAGAAACATTAATGGAGATGAGAAACTAAAAAAAAAAAAAGAAGAATTAAAAGAAGAAATATTCTTAGAAAAATAATAAGAAAGAAGAGCAGGAAAATAAGGTATATTCAGTTTTGATACTATGATTGCAAGGTGTTGTGGAGAATAGATGCTACAGGAGAGGATATGGGCAGATGCAACATAAAAATGGAAAAAAAGGATAATTTTAAGAATAAATCTCACAAGAAAAGCCAAAATATAGATCTTAGTAATAGTAATATTGTAAACTGGATAATTTTGTTTTGCACTATGCTTGATTATGATTTGTTTATATGTTGCTACCATGCTTAAATGTTTTCTGTATCTTTGTGTATTTTGGTTACTTTGTTTTGTAACCACCGGACTGGCCTAAATGTGGCCCTTATGGGTTAGTGTTCTACTCTTCTACCCCATTAAGTAAATTTAAATAAAAAATGCTTAACTAAATACAATAAGTTCCTCACAAAGGATTAATCAGAGGTTAGTACGGGGCTACAAGTAGAGGAAAATTGTCAGTTTGGAGCTGGACTGCACTATCAATGCAGAGAATGTTGGTATGCCAGAAATGGGCACAATCTCTGATACTGTTAGAATATAGAGCTAAAATCCTGATCCAGTGTGAAGCAAAGTGAGTTAAGGGTGGCGAGCAGGAATCAGTAAGGTAATGGGAAGAGTGAAGCAGGTGAATCAGTATTGCAATGGATCTGGCAATACTGCAGGTGCCCCACCTGTGCATTGCCACAGTGGAAGATCCCAGGGGAACTCACCCCACAGAAGAAGTCAGACCACATGCAGGAAAAGGGGGATTCGTGGACATTTGTTTTTCTTTCTGAATAAGAAGTGTGAGGGCACATACAGTTAAGAACCACACAGGAGAAGTGAATCACAAAAGGAAAGTGATAATTCAGACGACTTTGGAATACCAGGTAGTTTTTGTTTTGTTTTTTTAATCCAGGCATGTTAGCAGAAATTAACCCAGTAAGAGCACTCAGAATATGTTCACTTTTTATGATAATGCTATTGAGAACTAGCAACTCACCGAAGATACAGCTGCATTATTACAAGGAAAGCATCTGTGGGAAGTACAAGATGCAATTCTCTGAATCCTAACAAAAAAATTATTCTTACACCATTGAAGCATTTTTACCACGGGGTTTCACCCCATTGTGGCCTTCATCCTACTAATACTCATATATACTAACTCCAAGATTAGTGTACCTCAGACTGGGGGATTTCACGGGCTGTGAGTTAGGCTGTTTCTCATTTACACTTGCAGTTCCAGAACTGCAAAGGCCTTGTTACAGTTACAGTCCTTGGATTTTCAACAAGCCCCCAACGAGGAGTGCCAGTTTATAATGCAGATTCTTTTAGATGGGTCTTAGCAGTGAGTAGACAACCCCTTAAAGTGCCTCATTGAAATAGGTTAGGTATTCCTTTATTTATGTTTTTATATTTCTTTGTTAACTGGATAAGTGGTTGTTTTACAGACTATCTGCTTTCACGACCCAGACAAAAGTGTCAAAAGCAATAAAAAAATGAAATTTAGTGGAGGCTGGTAATACAATGCAGTAACATTAATTAGTAGAAAACAAAAGGCAGAGAAATTATCAGTTGAAGACATCAATGAACTGATGTAGCATTAACCAAATTATTAAATAAAGTATAAAACAGTTGGGCAGAAAGTCTTATAAATCATATACATAATTTGCAAAAGCATATTATTTACAGTAGTAGGCTGTATAACATGCTTTGTGCATATAGCAATTGCATTGTTATATATTTTCAATGGTCATGTTTACCTTTGAACATGTTTACAGAAGAAAGCTGCTTTAACCAGTAAATAACAGACACCAATAAAGAAAAGAACAATGGACTATTCAGAGCCACTGAGATTAAGTAGCAAACTGCATGAAAAGAAATATGAATAATTGATGGAATAACGCTTTGAAAATATTAGAAAACTTTTTTGGTTGTAAAATTCAGAAAGACATTTATATCTGGAGAAATTGCATTTACATACATTTATTACAATATTAATATTAAGCAAAAGGCATACTCATAAGAAATAAGGACCTGCATGGACAACATAGGTTCATAGGATTATTACAATGATACTATGCTATTGGCCTGGAGGCCCTTATAGGCCTAGCCAAGAATTTTGCCCATGTTCCCTCAAACATATCTGTAGTCTGTTTGTAGGACGTTGAAGGTATTATGCAGTATCCTTAAAACATTTACATTTGTTTTCTTTTACCAGTATCTCTTTCATTTTTTTCTTAAATCATTTAATAGTTCTTACGTTTCTCATCATATGTGTTATGCTATTACAGGATACTGGGAAAATTTTAGAGAAGTCCTTTTTTGTGTGGAACAGGTGAAGGGAGGCTGAAAAAAGTTATATTGCTGTGTCATTACATAAGACATAAGTAGGTTTTTGGATATTAGATTGTCTTTTAGTGGAAGACAGCATATCTCACATATAAAAGTTGCAGAATTTAGCAACGAGGTTGTTCTGGTCATAAATAGTAACCATCTGGTACTTAGCTGACTGTATGTTTCCAAGTAAAACTGCTGTTCAACATAAGGATAAAATGGCAACCAAATTAGGAGGTGAAGGAGCAGATAATCAACTATGGAAGGTAGGAAGGGCTGTGGGTCATTATTTAAGCTATAGCTATGGGACAGTGTGATCTGTCCTTCCACTGTCCTCATCTGGCTACGCACCATTCCACTAGACAGTAACCTAGACAACCCCCTCAAAGATAAAAAAAAATGAATGTACCACCACCAGGGTTATAATGCAGCGGTATAGGGATTTATTTTTGGCTCCAAGTTTACCATAGCAGGACTCTGCCTCAAATTTAGGCAGAGAAGCAAGGAATCCCCTTAGACTCTAAAGGCTTAGAGCACCAGCAGCAGGGTTATAATGTCACTGCACAAGACTTATTTCTAACTCCGGAATTGCCACAGCAAGTCTATCTCTGCTCTAAGTAAGTTAGCTATCCCAAAACAACTTCTTCATTGACATAAGCAAAATATAAAAATAAATCAAAAGAAATGACATAGCAAAGGGTGCATATAATGGTGATGATTCATAAAATTTTATAGAAAAATACTTATTGGGCATAGTAAGTAAGCACTACCCACTCATAAGCTCAGTTCCTGGCTGGGGTCTATGCAGCTAAACAATAACTTGCCTGTCTGGGTGATATTTCATATCCTTGTAACCATAGTATTTAGTGTTGCATGCAGCTCTCTGACTTTTAAAGTTACCATTTAACAGACCCTAAATGTGCAGTATGTGTTAGTTTGTAAAGGGCAACAATTAAGGAGTTCTCTCCTGCTGTTTTCTTACTACATGCTAAGCACTCTCTTCAGACTGATGGAGGGTAATTATTCCATGCTGGTAGACTTTTATCTCTTGGACTTAACAGTGGAAATTCACTGACTGTTTCTAGAAGATGCGGGGGTTTGAAGCTTGCACACAGAGTACGGGAATATTTCTCTCACTCTTTCCCTGAATAGCCAGCTTTAGGCACCAGTGAATCCTGTGGTTGCTGTGGGCCCCCTATTCATGGGGGGCCCCCAACCACAGCAAGTTAGCTTCTCTTGATATTTTTAAACATGTCTGTTAAACCAACAAAAGCTAATACAGCAATCTTGTATATCTTTAAATTTCAAAGAAAGATATCTCTGGTTATAGTAAGTGTTTTATCAAGTAACTGGCTTCACAATTCCATTAAATATTTTACCACTAACATAGTGCCCCTGGCTTACTTATACCTTACTGGTGGGCATTCTCTCCATTAAAACTAACAACATATCCAGCTTTAGGTACATACAATACCCATGGTTGCAGGGCGGGTCCTTAATCATCCTTGACTGTGTGGGGGGGGCCCCACAGAAGCTGTTGCTGGTTGGGGAAAAATAAGGAAAATGTTTATATTTCCTGATTAAGTGTTTTAACCTGAACAGGGCAGTGATATGACCCTGTTAGGGTAAAGCTGATAATAAACATGAGCAGGGTAAGCACTAGAGAGATTAGCAGCTCAGAGTGACTGATCTCAGTGCAAACCTACTACTTGCAATATATAGGGATGGTTTTCTTTTTCAGGGATTTTTATAAATACTGGCAGAACGCCAGATACTATAACTTGCAACTTTTTGCTGAAGAATTCAGTGCAATGCCAAAAATAATAGCAGAATAAAGGCTCAAAATCAAGAACACATTTTAAATATTACTTTAATTCACTGAAAAAAATTGTAGAATAGCACATTTTGCATCAACATGCATTTTTTTTTTTTTTGGAGAATAAGAAATATAAAACTGTAATGTCTGGATTTATTGACTATCTGTAATACTGAATGATTTACCAGCAAATCAAACTTTTTTTGAAAGACAGAGCAAAATTATAAGCAAAATCAAGGAATGCCTATGAAATCGGGTACAGTCACAGCTATATATTATTCCTCAATGCGGTAAATAAAAGTGACTTACCCCTTCTGCTGTTTGACAACTGCTACAAAGCAGTCAGTGATCTGGTTTGGCAGTATCAGTGTTACATAATGCATTGCTAGTTGCTGAAATAAGAGCCAAACTAGTATTGTTATGGCTAATGTGTGTGCATGTGTGTGTTTGTGTGTAAAATATCACTGATTTTTTTGTATGAATACACAGGTCTTATCTGGGAATACTGCCTGCCTCCCTAACTCCCCCAAAAGACCGTCATTGCCAATACATCCCTCTGGTGCTAGACTGGGATGAAAGCAGAAGTTCAAATTGCCACAGTCATGTATTTCACGTGACTGCTGACATATATATACATAGTATGCTTCCTCATTGCTCACCCCTAACCCCCAAAGGCAGCCACCTGTATATGTGCCTGATGTGTGATTGTGAGAAAAGTGAAAAAAAATAATGATTGTAGTAATGCACTGCACTGTGTTGCTCCTGGACAGTGCACTGTCCCTACGCAAGCTATAGTAACCTTCTTTGTACAATTCTGAAATCTGTGAGAAAAGTAAAAGAAACAATGTTCACGCTGTCCTCAGCCCAAAGACCTCTAAGTTTTGACTGTGATAAAAATTCAAGGAGTAGTAACGACGACACAATCCCCAACACCCCCCCCCCCCCCCACATAACCAAAAGTAGCTTTCTGTACATACACATCTAAGCAAGGCTGGTTTTAGAGTGGTTGAGGTTAACACCAGAGGCTATTATCAGCTTTATTCTAACATGCTCATACCACAGCCTTGCTCAGGTTAAAGAGCACATTAAAGAAAATTAATATATTTTTTCTCCTCATTTTTGCCCAACTAGTAACAGCTTTTGTGGGGTCCCCACACAGTTAAGGAAGATTAATGGAGCCCCCTGCATCCATTTATACAGTCTGGGGAGGGAGGACCACCAGACTCAGAGAAGATCTAAGTGTCTGAATGTTCTGTGATATATTTAATGCCTTACTTTTGAAATATAATTACTTGTTAACTGCCTTTTTTACTGATACCCAGATGAATATTGTATGTGTCCTGGCATTACTGGGTGTGTGCGCAGATAAAAATCAGTGATATTTTACACACAAACACATACCTGCACACACATTATCCATAGTAATACTAGTTTTGCTCATATTTCAGTAAGTTTATTGTGACTTTCTATTTTGTCGGCTTTGAACATTAAGCCTTGGGCATGACTTATATCTTCATTGAAAGAAAAAAAAAATAGGACTGAAATTCTTTCGTTACTCGTGATTTTTGTTGATGCCACCATTGGATTAAAAGGTTGGAACAATGATCTAAAATGGACCCCAGAGCATTTATAACCCTATGGCTTCTTGGGCCCTGGCGTTATTCCCTAAATGGTTATTACTGTACTGTCTTGGTCAGGAAAGACATGTTGAAAGGATGCAAGGAAAACTAAAACTGTACAATAACAATGAATGTATTTCCTTAATTATAATTTCTGTTCACCCTGTTACTGAAAAAGATGAAGAGTAAGACAAAATGTGAGAAAAGGAAGAAAAAAAAAACTAATGTACATGGTATAATGAAATCAACATGGGGGGAGACAGAGGGGAGGACTGGGGGTGTATGCGTGTAGGGGAGGGTTGAAAAGCTGGCCTAGGGCACCATTTCACCTAAGTCCATACCTGTATATAGAGCTCTTGTAATGTATCATTGTTGCAACTAAATGCTAGTAACTGTAAATTTCCCTTTGTGAAATGGACCAGTATAGTGTAGTACATAGGCCTGTTGTAATGTAAGAGCATTGTAGCTACAGCTCAGTCTGTGCGTACTACTCCTAAAAGTCTGCAGCATGAACTAAAAGTGTGTTTAGGATCAGTGGCAGTGAAACAAAGATACTTAGACTAGAAGTCCCTAGGGGGCCCCCAACTTGACATTTGCTTGGGGCCCCTAAAATGCTAACAACGACCCTGTTTCCCTGAATGTGAAAATACATGTGACCTCTTTGTTCTGCCCTCCCCATGTATCCACTGACTGTTTCTGGGAGAAGATTTGAGAGTATGAAGCTTGCACACAGAGTATGAGAATATTCCTGCCACTCTTTCCCTGAATGTGAAAACACATGACCTTTGGTCTGACCTCCCCCTATATCACACACGCTTTTACTAAATCTTTTCACCCACCCACCCCATACTGCCTGGGTTCCATTCTGGCAGGTAAGTCAGCTGCTTACTTGTTCAGTCAATTAATTATGTTATAATCAGTTATAACACTGCAGGCTTAAGTCAATAAAGAGGAATCTCACAGAACAAAAAGAGGTGCCACTGCAGAGTGCTAAAGGGAAAATAAGACAGTATTTGGATACTATACCTAAGTTTATAAAGTCTGCTGTTAAGCAACTATTTTTTTATAACAACTCTAAAGTACAAACATTTTTAGCACATGACTAAGGCAATAGAACATAGAAATGTTTACCACCAAACAACTGTAAGACAACAAAAGAAACTAGAGATCCTATAGATGTATTGAAATTTTATGAAAGTTTGTATAAATCATAGGAATGAGAAACCAAGAAAAATTGCAAACAGAAATATTTATAGAAAACTTAATTACGCCAAGGTTAATAGAAGATGAGACTCAACAATTAATAGCTATGATAGGAGGAGATGACATTGGGAAGGAAGAAAGTGACAAAGATCTGGAAGGTTCTGTTTAATGGTATTCCAAAAGGTAGGGAAATTACAGTATCTTGGAACAAAGCTGTGGTGTCTCTAGTAGCCAAAGAAGGCAAAAACTCTTCAGACCCAGCTTCATATAGACCAATTTCAATTTTAAACTACAGTTCTAAAATATTTATGTCTATACTAACTGACATAGTGGCAAAGATGTTGCCAAAAATTATAGATATGGATCAGTTGGTTTTGTGGAGGGGAGGCAAACATTTGATAACATTAATAGAACATGATGATCTGGAAGAAAGCAGAATGTAAGAAAATATCAATATTATTAGTGGGTCATGGTGCAGAGAAAGCATTCTGTACAGTCGACATGGATTTTATGATAGGGCAATGAAAGTCTTTCTGTTCTCTAATAGAATAGTAGGGTTAATTAGGAGTATATATCAATGGATATTTTGAGACAGTTTCAGGTCTTATGCATATATGAAATTAATGAAGATAAAACAAGGTTATAGAGGTAAAACACATACCCACACATGAACTGGTTCATCTTATCATGGGGATATGATAACATGAAGTATCGTCTTCATCATCATTGTCCCCCTTTTTCCCATTTTCTAGAGGGGGTCGAGGTGTTGTGTCAACTGTCGCTATCTCTCTCTATTCAATGCCACTCTCTTAGCTTCTTTGACACTCATGCCTGATCCTGATTGCCACAGGTCTTCTCTCACACAATCCATCCACCTCTTTGCTGAACACTCTCATTTCCTCTTGCCATCTTCTTGTCTGTCCCAAATCCTCTTCACCAGATTGTCTTCTGCTTTTCTGCACATATGCTTGAACCACTTGAATCTGTTCTCTTTGACCTTCTCTGTAATCGAGCTACTTTGGTTTCTGATCTTATGTCCTCATTTCTTTGTCTGCCCCACAGTGTGCATCCTACTACCCATCTTAGGCACTTAATCTCCATCACCTCTAGCTTTCTCATCTGCTCTGCCTTTACTGCTCAAGTTTCTGTTCCATACAGCAGTACTGATTGCACCACTGTTTTGTACACCTTACTTTTTAGCTTTGTTGGCATTCTTCTGTCATATACTACCTCTGACACTCTGTGCCAGTTGGCTACAACCCCTCTGATTCTAGTTTTGACCTCTCGTTCAGTCTTCCTATCTCCTCAACCACCTCTCCCAGGTACTCAAAGTTGTTAACCTGTTCCACTATTTTCCCTTCTATCTAATTTCTCAACTTCTGATTTACCCATTTGCTGCCATTACAGCTGTCTTATCTGTACTAATTTTCATCCTGTGTGCCTTCCGTTTTGCATTCCATTCCCCTTTCTATTACAAGTTCTTGCTCAGAGTCTGCCTAAAGTGCCACATTGTCTGCATACAGCAACTTTGTTGCTCTGTCCCCTCTAACCTGTCTGCTAATGTAGTCCATCACCAGTATGAAAAGCAGTGAGCTCAGACATGAACCCTGACGTACATCCCTCCTACTGGGAACCCCTCTATGAGACGAAAGTTGTTTGTACTTCAGTCATTGAATCCTGGTACATAGCCTCTACTAATTCTAACAATGTTTCTGGGACTTTGAACCACAGCAGGACTGCCAAAATCAGCTTTGATGGGAACTTGTCACATGCTTTCTTCAAGTCTAGGAATGCCCAGTTAGACTCTTTCTTCATCTCTATCTTCTTCTCCTGTATCTGTCTCTCTGCAAATGTTGGGTCATTTGTGCTGTACCCTCATCTGAATCTGAACTTCTCATCTCCCATCTTATTTTCTACTACTCCATTTACTGATTTATCAGTCATCCTCTCCAGTACTTTAACGCACTGTGTACTATACTGCCCACAATTGTAAATGTCCCCTTTACTCTTCAGTACTGGCACTAGTGTGCTTGTTCTCCAGTCAGCTGGGATACACCTTTCTCTCCATACTGCTGTGAGTACCTTCAGGAGCCATTTCTCCCCTAACTCTCTCAACATCTTGTCATATCTGCTGTGACCTCATCTGAACCTGCTATGGTAGAGCTCTTAGCTGAGTCTAGAACAGAATCAGTTGTTACATAAGGAATAATTAGTAGAGCATATAAATATTGCATGATAATTATAAGAATCAATCAGAGGGGGCTAGAAAAAATTGGGGAAGAGAAACTAGAAAGACAACTTACCAAGGAACACGGACACCTTGAGTTGACATTTTTCTTGTAAAAGCTCCATTGAAATTTCACAAATACCTAGTTGCACATAGGACAACTAGTTTGCAGTGACAAGCACTGCCCCCAGAGCTGCAAACCAGATATTCCTGCCATTACTTTATATTTTCACCACAGCTGTCAAATCAATAAAAAAAGGGTTTGTTGCCATTGATATGAACTTTCCCACTATCTCTTTTACCAGCTTGGTGCATATGTCCATCCTGAGGCAATGTGGAAATTGCCTCATGTTTACTGACAACCAATTAATTCTCAAACAAAAGATTATGGTATGTGACAGATGTAGTTACGCAATGTCACTGGAGGCAAAGCCCTCACATAAAAGCACTCCTAATGTCAATACGGTTGTTAGTAATACACACACTGCACCTATCACATACAATTCAAATCAGACACATAGATCCACATATGCTGAGGTACTTAAATGTAACCTTCCTAAACTCCAAAGACCTCCTATATGGTGTACCCCGAATGCACCCTTTCAAACCAACACCCACATCAACACATACAGTCACATTTTATGGAGCCTGTACATCTAAAACCTGTAAGGCAAGCCATCACAGAATTCAACACTCTAGTCATTGGAGGCTCCATTCTGAGACACACTGATGTCCTTCTCACCGGGCTGAGTAAGGAGAATGTCATGGTCAGTTGCTATCAGAGGCCAGGATCCACCACATTATGTACATTCTCTGGTCATTGGACTACAAGGGGTCTATATTAAATCATTGAATGCTTAGAAAAGTGAACAATGATTTATCGACCCCATGTAAGCGAAAGCTTACAAACTCGAACACTTAGAACAGCGATTTTTTTTTCCAAGGGAAAAAAATTGCTGTTCCAAAAAAAAAAAAAAATACACTTAAAACATAACATAAAGTAGGGGGCTTTGCTCCCCCACACCCCCCGATGTGGGGGGCTGTGCCTCACACACCTCGCCTACTTAAATATACCGAGATCGCACTACAGTGTCGAAAACGGCAAAGTAACAGATGCGGCCAAGTGATTTCTTTCCCAGGGAAAGAATTTGCTTATATTTTGCCTTTTCATCTTTTCAAGTTCAACCAAGACACATTCGAAAGAATGCATTTTCGGTCATCTAATAGGAACCCGACCACAAGTACCAGTATGATTCACTCATAGTCCATGTGGGTGTAAATGACCTGAGACGTATTTCCCTAGACTATATGAAGAGAGACATCATGAAGCTCTCAGAATTTGTGTCTCAGGCTGGTATGAGCCTAGCATTGAGCAGCATTTTACCTTCTCCAAGGATGATGCCCACAATATTAACAAAAGATGACTGACTTTAATAACTGGCTTAGTTTCCGGTGTCATTCTAAGGGGGTGCAATATTTATCAGGATGGAAGAAGATGGTCAACAGACCTTGTTGCTTTTTCAGGGATGGTCTGTACCTCTCCCCTATAGGCTTTTGAATATTAGCTAAAACATTGTCTTCCCCTATAGTGCCTTTTTTAGGCAATGCCAAACTGGAAGCACTTCCAACATAACAAATTAAAACCAAGAAAATGTAAAGGTGTTATTGCTCAATGCTAGGAATCTAAATAAAAAAAATCTGATCCCTAGAAGCACACTTCACCCTAGAGAATGCTGATGTCTGTGCAGTCACTAAGACATGGTTTAAAGCCTCAGAGAACACACCAACAGTGCAAAGTCATAATGCCTTCCACACATTTAGACCAGCTACTACACAGACAGGGACTAAAGGTGGACGTATCTGGATTTACATCAAAAATAAATATGCCTCAAGGCTGTTCAAACAGGACAATGCACATGAGCTTCTCCATGTTCAAATCACCAAAGGCAAAATCCAGTACCACTTCCTTGCAAGCTATAGGTCATCCTCTATGACCCAGGAAACACGTCTTGTATTTAAACTTATTGGAAACACTCACCATCCAACCAAATATCATATTTGTGGGTGACATTAATTAACCCCCTATTAACTGGGAATCATATAATCATATATGGCACCAAACTTACAGGCAGAGAGATTCCTGGATTTTGTAAATGCAAACTCCTTGGACCAGATTGTCAATAAACTAACAAGGTATGTGAGCATACCAGATCTAGTCCTCACTAATATGGGAGAGTGCTGCACAGCCCCTAATGTAATGTCTTCTCTGGTAAGGTCAGACCACAAAATGGTCTCCTTTGAAGTCAAAATAAAACCTGGAACCCCAGCTAACTCTAGAATATTCAGGAACTACTCTAAGGCTAACTTCCTACTATTAAGAGATAACCTGGTAAAATTCTAAGCCCCCATAATATCTATGAATAGTGCTGCTTACATGGAACTGTTCACAGAAATCATATACAAGCATGTTAATAGCTGCACAGAGGCAGCTGTGCCCACCAGAAAGAAGTACAGAACTAACTCAAAAAAAAAGAAGCCACCCTAGTGGAATCACAACATCAGTAGGCTGCATAACAGAAGGAAGAAAATCATGGCAAAAATTAGGAGGTGCAGCAGCCAGCAGGATAAAAATGCTCTCATCAAACTAATCAAGCAACTCAGAGAACAAATAAAGTCTACTGAAGCCAAATTTGAGGTAAATTAACCTTCCAGACCAAGGATTAACACAAGGCATATGTTAGTTATACCCACAACTTCAAAGGTAATGCACAATTGTGTGCAGAGCTCATTCTAAATGGAGCCACCTATACTGTGCCAGACGATATAGCAAATTCATTGGCTGACAAATTCAGCACCAACTTTACCTCTCTCCCCATCAACCTTCCCTCTGGAAATTCCATCAAGTATAACTTCCTCTGCTATCACTAGGGAGCAGGAGTTTAATGCTCTGTCTAAGGTCAAGAACACTGCATCAATGGGCCCAGACAATATCCTAGGATGTCTTCTAAATAGCATGAAAGATGATCTATCAGGCCCTCTGGAATTATTCTTTAGCTGTAGCCTCCAAACAAGCTTTCTGCCTCATGAATGAAAAACACCAACAGTCATCACTCTGAACAAAGGTGAGCCATCTACAGAGTCTCACTAGTCTCATATGCAAAGCCATGAAAAGAATTATCATGGAAATGATCAATAATGACAAAGAAAATCTTCACCCAGCCCAATTTGGTTTCATCAAGGGCATGTTATGCCTACCCAACCTGATGGACTTCTTTGAGAAGGTCACCAAAGCAATGGATGAGGGAAAAATGGTTTACATGGCCTACCTTGACCTGACCAAGGCATTTGACACAATCTCCACTTGGGTATTGTTGATGAACTTAAGAGGTTAGGTACAAACCATTATGTAACATGGTGGATAGCCAGTTGACTCACTGAGAGAACCCAGGAAGTTAGAATTGGGGAGTCCACCTCTACAAAGAGGGCAGTCATAAGCAGAGTCCCTCAGGAATCAGTCCTGGGACCACTTCTTTTTGGCATTTACTTCTCTGACGTCAAAGACCAACATCAGTGGTCTCTGGCTTGACTATATTTGCAGATGACTACAAATTAGGAGCTGTCATTGAATCACCTATCGACACAAATGCTCTCCAGGATAGGCTGACACAGACAAACAACTGCTTCCAGAGCCATGGACAAGTGCCAAGCAATGCATAATAGTTTCTTTCAGAAAGTCATCCATGCCTGGTAAGTATCAGATTGACAACACATTACTAAGAGTTACCCAGTAGTCAGGGACTTGGGGGCACACATAGACTGTAATCTAACCTTTGATCATCACATGTCTACAGTAATGAGGAAATCATTATATGCTTTGCAACTTATAAACAAAGGTATGACATCTAGGTCCAAGGAAGTCATTGTTCCACTGTATGTGGCATTCATCAGACTTATCATTGGGTACAATGTCCCCTTTGGTATGTACCTAACCAGGCATATCCAACAATTGGAATGTCCACAGAGGTTCCTCACTAAATGAATACAGGGTATAAGTAACGTGTCCTACGCAGACTGCCTCAAGGCTCTATCCGTGTATTCTGTCTCCTACAAGCTGTTGAGGGGAGATCTATGCCTGGCATACAAGGTATTGTAAGACCCCATTCTGATGGTGCTCCTGCATATCCACAAAACAAACAACACCAGAATTACCCACTCTAAAAACTTAAACCTTGCCTGTGATATAAATAGACTTGATGGAAATACAAGTATGTATCCCAGAAACTATCCCTTCTCTGCAAAAGGCTCCCCATCCATGTGAAGCAGAGTTGCTCCCTAACCCAATTCAAATGAAATGTGGACAATTGGATAGGGAACATGAAATTCATCCCTGGTTTGACACCTATGTCTCTAATCCACACAGGCAGCCTGTAAATGGTTCATCTACCAGACCCCTTCTTGTAAATGTTTCAACTCTCAGGCCCCTGCTTACACTTATCAAGGGTACCAGAACTTGTCAGAGATTTGGGATGCATGGCTAGGCTTAATAAGGCCCTTGTGGTCATTAGCCTATTAAACACATATGAACCTGTTAACAACAGAAAGGCATCTGTACATCTGTATGGCTCCCAAGTATGCAACAAAGTCTAGACATTTTAGGATATTTGCTTGGAAGTGTTTGCTTCAGTATGGAAAGAGACAGAGAAAGAGAGACAGAGAGTTGGGAACATGTATTTTGGGAATGTAAAAAAAAAACGTTGGTAGAGTTTAAAAATTATGTGCAAAATGTTTTGTCAGAAATGTTAGGGGAATAAATTATAACTAAGGAAATTATTATTTTGAGCTAGGATATATGATCTGAATTGCCTAGACATAGTAAGGCCCTACTAAGTTTAATACTACTGACTTCCAAAAAATCAACTACTAGAAAATGGAAATCAAAAATCTAAACTAATTGTAATTAAAGTACTGAATACTGTAAAGGAGATAAAAGACCTGGAGGCAGGATCCTTATAAAAAGCAAAGAGCAAATCACAAAGAAGTAAATTAATTTTTTTGGAAATAAAATGCAAACAGAATAAAATTTAGGAGGAGGAATGATTATTATTAGGAAGGACGTGAACAATTTATGTAATGTCAGAGGGAATACCAATTGTGAAAAAAAAGAAACGTATTTATATACTACATGGAAAAATGTTACTATGATTTGTTTTCTTTTATACTGCTATATGTGCACCTGTGTCACTAATTTAGTTGTGATTTAATAAAGATGCTTATACAGAAAAAGTAGCAGCAGTTACAAAGACCTGCCATTTTACCTTCCCCTTTCTAACCACGGCTCTTAAAATGCTGCATTTAATAAACATATGAGAAGAGTTAAAAATACACCTCATAAAACTATTTTACACTACATTGCTGTCACTGAGGATTAATAGTCATCTTTAAACTCAGCAACATCAACTCAAGGAAAAGATGAAATGCATCCATAGACTTTAACAGGAGCACATCTGTCCATGCACAGAAATGCAGCCGTTAAACTCTATAGAGTTATCTCTAAGGTAACATCACCAAGTGAAGCATTACATTTATTTTGGCCATGGTTTTAACAAAAAACGTTTACAACTTTTTTTAAAGACCCACATAAACAAGGAATGACTAGGGCAATATGCACCATGACCCTTAACTCACCAGATGCTGCAATTTACTAGTAAAGTGTGATAATATACTCTAAATTAGACGTGTCCAACCTGCGGCCCGTGGGCCGTGGACCTCAGAGCTCTTCCATGCAGCCCTCAACCTCTAACTGCAACATCGATGTACGCATGCCCCAAAACACTTTTTTTGTTTTGTTTTTCGCTCCCATGACCTGTAACAATAATGTCGGTGTGCGCATGCGCCAAAGCACCTTCTAGTTTTGTTTTTGAGCCAAAAAAGGGTCAGTGTGTTTACGCCATTATTTTGCACTGATCAATCAGTGTGTGTGTGTGTGTGTGTGTGTGTGTGTGTGTGTGTGTGTGTGTGTGTTCTCTCGCTGAAGAGGGACTCATGTATGGATTTGCCGCTGTCCCCTTTGAAAGACACAGCAATTACCTGTGTTAATAGGTAAGTACGGAGTGAGTGAGTGCATGCATGAAACCAGAATTGTGTGCGTGTGTGTGTGTGTGTGTGTGTGTGTGTGTGTGTGTGTGTGTGTGTGTGTGTGTGTGTGTGTGTGTATATGTGTGCATGAGAGAGAGAGAGAGAGAGACGCATGCACAAAGAGGCTAACAATGATCATTCTACCTACTGAACACAAACAAGTTAGCTCACAAATATATGATACATTAAGAGTACACTTTCATTAAATTGTGGCTTTCCTGACAGGGAGAGTGTTGTATTGAACATGAACTCATACCTCTTAACTGTATGGATTTTCAAAGAATGTCTGGATTTTTGCCTTATCTTCCAATTTGTGTCTTTTGCTTAGGAAAATAAAGTAGTCATCCAAGGTAATGCAGTTCCAGGGAGTAAGAATGAGACAGCAGCCTAGGGTTAATGGGTCAGTAGTGGACTGACTATGTGGGACTGTAGCATATAAAGTTGTATTGTTTTTTCAGACAAACAAAAAAGCACCTAGTACTGTTTTTTCATTGGTGGGTTCTAAGCAGTGGTAGATTGGGCAACAGTAAGCTTAGCTTTGGCGGATCATCAATACTGGCAAATCAAGTGGGCACAGTGTCATGTTTTTAAATGTTGGGGATTTTAGTGTGTATGTGTGCTTATGTGTTGGGAGTGCTACAACAGTAGATGATTATTAAAGACAGAGACTTACGGACTGTGGAGAATATGCTTCTTTGTTTCAAAACCTAATACTTGGGTACGCATGCCAGAAGTAGATTTTTTAAGACATAGCTTCTTGCCATTTACAGTGGATGGATATTTAAATTTAATGGACAATGTATTAGCATGGTCCTGTGGGGTTCTGAAGGATGCCAAGTCTACCACTGCCAATGTCTTGTAAAGTGACCTGGAAATGGATATTGGGATGTTACTGAAAAAATACAGTAAGTGGGCTTAGAAATATAGTTTAATTAAACAAAGTGTACTTTCAATTTACAGGCCATAATTTAATTTATTTCAGTTAGTCCAGATACTGGTAGATTGTATACCATTACACTTAATTAGGGAGAGCTGTCATTCTGGGGAAACAAGCAGCCCTAGTTTCAGTGAAAGTTCTGTGGTTGCTTGCAGGTAGGAAGTTGCAGGATGCTGATTGTATTATTTTTAATGCATTTGTCATTTCAAAGCATAGTTTTCTTTGATGCAAAAGAAGGCAGGACTGAATGAGCCATATAATGTTTAACTGACAATAATGGGATAGAAAGATTATAAGTGATGTATAATGTTTGCAGCTACAGTTGTTTCAGTGGTGTCGGTGATGCATAACTATTTTGGGCCTGTTTCCCACTTTTATTTTTCGCTTTGTCCACTAAGGTTGAGAGGTATGGTTCCATACTAAATCAGAAGTTCTGTTTACCTTGGAAGACTTTTCGGCATAATTATGAAAAACAGAGCCTTTTTAATATCTCTGCTTATTTCTAATATAAACTACTATGCAACCTTGCAAATAACCTTCTTATTAAGCTACTTTACTTCTTTTGGAATTGACAGGTATGATTCATCTGTTCGGACATAAGCATAGAGTGCTAATGTGACTTTGATTTCTTGCAACAGTCTGTGGTTTACATAATCACAATAACTTTTCTATGTTTATGGGTGTGTAATCAATTTAACAGTTTTAAACATGTTTTCCAAAAATAAATAAATAATCCTCTCTACACTTTGAGCTATTGACAAAGTCTGGGAATTAGTTTTTTTCTAAAGCGAAGGTCAGCAGTACAGCTCAGTAAACTGTCAGTCTGTGAGTAACTTCTGCACAAATTAAAATGTCTGAATGTCAAATGGCTTTAGATTGGAAGGAAGTTTATTTTTATTTATTTTATTTTATTTTACGTTTGTTTACCGGGAAAGTCCAACTGGGCACAGGTCCATTTTCAGCAGAGGCCCGGGGAGAAAAGCTCCAAAAATAACACAAAACAATATAATACATGAGAGAGAGAGAGACAGCAAACTATGGATGTAGTACTCATACAATATGGCAGAGATTACATCTCATAACAGTGAGAATCATTGCGGTACAGAATAAACTTAAAAACATTTTTTTTTACAGTTATAATTACAGCAAGGCAAATATCAATGAGTTAAGTTTTTAGGAGAAAGCTGTTTGTACATAGCTGAAGCTCTGAAACAATCTTTTGGTATGGATTAACCTGGGGATTGACACAAGTTATATGTTTACACCAGTATGTAGCATTATAGTTTGTGGTTTTCTTATTGATTTACTTTTTGCCGAGCAGTTGTTTGTTGATTTATTGATGGTCCTTTTGGTGGTGGGAAATTACATGGATGAATCCATCTCTATTATGATTTTTTTTCAGATATTTTGACTTCCAGACAATTTCATTCAGTGAGTGAGTGTCATGTGATTACTGAGGTTGCCTATTTTACAAGTAGGGGCTTTTTTTGCATGTGTGTGTGTGTGTGTGTGTGTGTGTGTGTGTGTGTGTGTGTGTGTGTGTGTGTGTGTGTGTGTGTGTGTAAGAGAAAGAGATTTAATATGTATACTGAATATAATTTTGCAAATGGAATTCTTAGTTAAACATGCCCCTCTTCTTGGGCAACTAGACTTGAGTAACCTATATTAGATCTTAGCCATCCAGCTGGGAAAGGTTAGTATGTGGATTTGCCATCTGGTTTGATGAAGGCTATGCTACTTACCCAAGGACTACATTTATGGCTATCCATCCAGCCATCATGTTGCTGAACTACATTGTTTGATAATGAGAGGAGCTTTTTACAGACGTTGAAGGTTTTTGTGTCAAGAACCTGTCCATACAAAGTGGCTTGTTTATGTTGCAGTGAAGGCTGTGGTCTTTGTAGTGAGCATTTTAAGTATAACCAGTATTTCTGAGGTAGAGGAAGTCTCTTAAGGCAGGATCTTTCTTAGTCTGGAAAGCAAGCCAATGGTGAAATTTATAGGGGCCAGTGAGAGACAGAGGAAAGCAAGAAGCTTTTTAGTCTGTTTGGATAACTAAGTGAACTTAGTCCTTTGATCTTTTTTGGCAGAAATGGTTGTAATCTTTCTTTTGGCAGGGTGTTTTGCTGAGGCACATGTCAAAAGGGGCATTGAACTCAATAATGGCTCTTGTAAAGGAAGAATACAGGGATGTTATGACCTCTTTGTCCCTGGATGAGATACCCTTACTAATTGGGTCATGTAAAAATCTTTCCTTACAAAGGAGACAACATGGTGGTCAAAAGTCAGGTTTCTATCAACCTGGGAGCCCAAGTACCATACAACTTATTGCATGCTTACAGCATTGTTATTAATGTGATAATTTGTGGGGACATCACTCTCTTCAAAGGGGTTGATGATGCATTTTTTGGCATTTAACTTGAGGCCATGTTTCTGGCACCAATTATTTGTTTGGGTGAGACTCTCTTGTAGCTTATTCAGAATTGTTTTATTAAGTCAGTAATGTGAATTCTTTACTTTACTGCAAATTTGTTGGCTTATTTTTGTGGATTATAGTATTGTAGGACTGCTGATGTTGACATTTTACGTAGTTGGACTGCTGGAATGGTTTTCCCAGTGAGAAATGCTAGTGCTGTAGTGAATATCTGTTTATTTGTAAAAAAAAAAAAATATATATATATATATATATATATATATATATATATATATATATTAACCTGGATGTTAGAGTTAACTGTTAGATTACAGAATTAGAATGAGAATTAGAATTTCAAGGGAAATATTAGGGATTTATTACATTTATTCATTGTTCAAATGCACCTACAGTACAGCCAGGAGATCGACTGTGGTCTTCCGGAGCAACAAAAGAGTTAACTGTATGATATATTTTATATGCGGCCCCAGGACCATTTCTGTTCACTCAATGCGGCCCCAGCAAGCCAAAAGGTTGGACACCCCTGCTCTAAATGATCACTCATTGTTTGTGCGTTAGGATCTCTAGCAAGGAGCTAGTTCTTTCCTATAGTTTAACAAATGTGTTTGATACAACTTAATAGAAAGCTGTTATATGCACACATAAAAGCTCTTTGCCTAGCCTGAAGATCTTTTTTTTTCCTTAGACTGTGAATGGCAGACTAGAGCCACTATAGTTCTTTGCTACAGCTTTACAAAGGTGTTGCTAGAGCAAAGAGGCATTGTGTATAATACTATATGGCATAATGGCTCACTGCTTAGCCTGAATACCTTTTTTATTTATTTTTTGGTCCTCAGCTTCAAACTGGGGACATCAAATGAGGGCATTTCACAAACCATCATCCAGCCTAGCAATACCTCAGCATCTGGAGATAGTTTTGAGAATTTGGAGTTATTTGTGTAGTTTACTACAATTTCTCCCCAGCTCTCCTTACATCTCTGTTTTAATTACTAGAAATGTAATTAAATTTCATACTAACCACCACTCCTTATCTTAAATTTTTAGTATCACTTACTTCATCAAAATGGAAGGACAAAGCAAAAATGATTGCTTATTAACACCGTATCACAACTGCCAGTACAATCCAATTATACCTACCACCCTCCTCACTCCAGTCAGTAAAATTCACAAATGCTGTGTAGCATTAGCCAGTTCAGGAAAAATTCTTAATATTTCTCTTACAACAGCAGCTACCTACATACATTAATTCACACCCATTTCTACATATTATTTATCAATGAAATAAAAATAAAATACAGACATATTTATAAAACTAGGAACACCCATCCCTAACAATCAAATGTTGCTTAGAAATTCATTTTTATTTTTATTTTTATTTTACATTTGTTGACCAGGATAGTCCGACTGGATGCATGTCCATTTTCAGCGGAGGCCCGGGGAGAAAAGCTCCAAGGGTAAGCAGATACAGCATTACATATTACAAACAGACTATTTACAGTGATTACATAAGTAAGCAAGTTAAACAAGTCCCACAGGTTAGAGTTAATCCCAAGCGTAAATCAGGATTAAATTAAATTACACAGTAAACTGGTTAACAGATTTTTACACATTCTAGAGAGAGTTAGCCAGGCTTGATACATTGACATAGCCAGTTAAGTGCCAAATGTTGTTTGAGTCTACTTTTAAATTGACCTAAGGTAGAAAGTTAGGTAATATCAGCTGGAAAAGAGTTCCAGGGTCTACTTACAGAGTTTGCAAAGAGAGAGTAACCGGCTGTGTTATTAATTTTGCTAGTCTGAATTAATAGTTTGTTATAGGATCAAAGCAGTCTAGGATTGTTATAGGGGGTGATAACATTTTTAAGTCCAGGAGTATTGTCCAGATTATAGAGGATTTTATAGGTCATAATCAGTTGGTTATACTGGATTAGGCTGGGTAGTTCAAGCCACCCAAGCTGATTTAGATTGATGCAATGATGTGTCCTAAAAGGCAGCCCAGTGGCAAACCTGGCAATGTGGTTGCAGCAAATTGAGAGTTTGTTAAGGACAGTCTTGTTTAAATTTGAGAGTAGAGGGGATGCATACAGAAGGGTTGAAAGCGAGCTATGGCAATTTTAGCTGGAGGGGTTAAGAAGGCTTTTATTCTGTAAAGTGACCCTAGTTTTTTATTGATGGTTTTGATAGTTTGGTTAACATGTAGGTCGAATTTTAGATTATTATCTATGATGACACCTAATAGTTTTGCAGAGGGGTCAGGGGAGATTATTGTGCCATCATTTGAATTTATGGTAAAGGTGAAAGCGGTAGACCTACGTGTTGGTGAAAATAACAGCATTTTATTTTTTGGGGGATTTAGGATCAGATGACGTTCAGAAAGCCAGTTTTCTATTGTATTAAAGGTGGTCTGGGTAGCTGACCATAACTCTATTAGAGATGTGGCCGAGCAAATCAGAGTAGAGTCATCAGCATATTGGATACAGCTGACTTTTGGGATGAAAGTATAAAGGTTGTTAATGAAGATGGAGAACAGCAAGGGCCCTAGTATAGAGCATTGTGGTACTCCAAGGGTGTTAGGTAGAAGATTAGAGAGTTTGTTCTGCCAGAGGACAGCCTGTTGTCGACCATTCAGGTAGGACTGAAACCATTGAAGGGCTCTAGTATCTAGACAGAATGTTTGCAGGGTGTGGATTAAAAGTTGGTGATCAACCATATTGAATGCCTTGGAAAGATCCAAGAAGAGGGCTGAGGATATATAATTATTGTTGCGATTATGGTTTATGGTGTTGATAAAGGCTAGGAGGGCTGAAGTGCTGTGATGAGGACAGAAGCCATGCTGAGTGTCTGCCATAAGGTGATTCTGGATTAGGTGGTGCATGAGTTGTCTATGAATACATTTTTCCATAATCTTTGCAAGTGGAGAGAGTATAGCTATTGGCCTATAATTGGAGAATTCAGTAGAGCTGCCTCCTTTGTGAAGTGGGATTACATAGGATATTTTCCAGATGGTGGGAATTTTAGCTTCTACTATGGTTCGAGTGATTAGTATTGAGACGGGATAAGCAATAGCATCAGCTGATTTTTGTAGGTACTCGGCAGGGAGTTGATCAGCAGAAAGTGTAGTGGGTTTTAATTTTTTGATCAAGGTAAGGATAAGTGAAGTGATGACTGGTTGGAAGCTGAACGCGAGTAGGTTTCTAGGGGTGGTACTTTCAGGACGAGGGGAGCTAGGATGTAGTTGGCTAGCTAGGGCTTGAATTGTCTCAGTAAAGAATCGGTTAGAACTGTCAGAAACATCTTCAGGGGTTTTATCAACAGTAGCAACAGGGATTGGGGTTGAAGTTTGTCCAGGATGTAGTAGATTATTTAAACCTGCCCAAAACTTCTGAGGGTTATTTTGATTTAATGTCTGTAAATTACAGTAGTATTGTTTTTTGTCTTGTAAAATGGATTTTTTAGTTTTGTTCCTGGATTGCCTGTATTTAATGTGATCTTGGGGGTCTTTAGAAGAATGCCATACAGCCCATGCTTTGTTTCTAAGGGTAATTTTGAGTTTAGACTCTTTAGAAAGCCATGGCACAGTTTTTGCCTTTGTTCTCTTTGAACGAACAGGTGCATGCAAATCAAGGATCTCAAGGAATTTGTTGTTAAAGTATGCTACTGCTTCCTCTAAGGGGAGGTGTTTTAGAATAGACCAATTATATGAGTTTAGTTCTTGTTGGAATTTGGCAGGGTCAAAGTTTTTATTGTTTCTAACCTTTCTGAGTAAGGGTTGTTGGGAATTAATGGCTTTGTGCTTAATTACATATGTGAGAAGGTGATCGCTTAGGCCATCAGGGAGGGTACCAGAGGTGTACAGTTGGGGGTGACTATTTATGAGTACCCAGTCAAGTATGCTTTCTTTTTGGTTAGGTTTACCTATCCTGGTAGGGGTGGATATGATTTGTGTAAATGCATGCAGGTTAATATGGGTGGTTGGGGATTCTGAGAAACAGGTGCCCCAGTCTATGTTAAAGTCTCCAAGTAGTAGGGTTTCTTGGGGGTAGTGACATGATAGACAGTGCAGGATATCTTCAAGTGTAGATATATTGTTGTTACCTGGGGGACTGTACATACAGATGATATTAATGCATTTATTTTTATTAAGTTGCAATTTGTTGGCAAGAATCTCTGAGTTATTAATCTGAGGTGGTTGTATTACATCTATGGTGACATTCAACTCAGATTTATTGACAATTAAAATAACAACACTCCCTACAGAAAAAAAAAATTAATACTATCTATACTTAAAATTATCCCTCATAGACTAGCTAGAGATATCTATACCAAACCCGGTCCTACATTTAAACAATTACTTTTACAAAATATCTAATCAAATTGAAACATAAGCTATCATGCATTAAATGGCCATCAAGTATGCCACATTATGCTGGCAAGGCATAATAATAAACAAGACTTCCTTGAAGCTTGTATTAAAGAAGTCAATCCAAATATCCTTGGAGTAATAGAGATTTGGTTAAAAGTTAAAAAACACTTGCCCGTCTTTATTCATAAAGCACTTTGTTGTCTAAACTGGAATAACAGACCTAGCACAAAAATTGGTGATGGTATTCTGCTACTAGAAAACAATAATCTGATCCTACAGGTTGTTGTTGTTGTTGTGTCTTTCGGCTTTTCCCGGTTAGGGGTCGCCACAGCGGAACTCCGGTCCACTAATTATTGGCAGTTGATTTTTACGTACCAAGTTGCCAGCCCTGATGCACAACCTTCAGTGAAGGGACGCCCATTCACGCATGTCTCCACTCAGCAGACACTCTAGCTGAGAGTCGAACCGGACAGCGTCTTACTGTAAGGCGACAACGCTACCGCAGCACCACCACTGCGGACAGATACATATTACAATGTACTAAAAATGGCAACAGCCTGACTGGTTAGTAATACTCCTAGGTATTCACACTATGCTGTTACTGTAATCTGCATTTCGCAACCGCCCAACCCAAAACTTTTTGAAGAGACTTTAGTAGAAATCACTAATGCTAGCCCAAAGGACAACTTCATAATCATAAGTAATTTCCCTAACTTCTTAGGATCGGCTAAACATCAACTAACTCATCTTCTGCCTCTAGATAGCCTAACAATGTTACTAGCAAAGATTATTGCCATCACTAGATCTAACCTCTATACAGGCAACAGCAGCTGTGCTAATAACAAGTATTCCATATAGATGTAAGCTAATAACAGTTTTGGCCAGAATCCACTGAAATTGTGATGTACATAGTGTCCACTTATGCCAGAATTCATAACTTGTAGTCTAGCAATGATACATAGTACTTATGTTGTACTAATTGTACTATACTGCAAGGAGTAAAACTGCACTGTAGAAGCTGTATGCAAATGACTGCATGATTATATGCAAATAAAATTGGGTTGAGCAATAAGGTACTAATAATATGCAAATGAATACAAAGTCAGCTTAGTCACATAGTTTAAATACTTTGCTGCTAATGTGGCATACAAACCTCACTATTGTATAGTACTAAAGCAGTTACACTGTCTAGAACTGCCTCACTGTCTGACTCTGTATCAACTACTTAAGCATCCAACCTTATTTACAAACCTGAAAAATGCCCTTGCCCAACTCACATCTTTCAACACTACTCACCACACAGACCGCTTCACTCAGTATATATATATATATATATATATATATATATATATATATATATATATATGTAAAACTACTCCTAATGACTAAATCAAACAAATCTGTAGGCAGCTGTCTGTATTCCTCCTACATCTCTAAAATCTGGAACTTCACCACCCCTTCCCTTTAAACAAACACCTTAGGTGAAATCTATCAAATCTTGTTTAAAACAACGCCTAATCAACACATGCCTGTGTTCCTGCTCATCTCCTAGCTAGACAAACATTCCAATCCATCCACACAGTTTATTCTAAGCTATGCTATCACTCACATTATCTAAGAGCAGTATACTGACATTATACATACAGCTTGTGTCTCTGTCAGCTTTTCGTCCTAAACCACTTCCTTCCTCCTCTTCTGTTCACATCCCCCTTACTTTTTATGTTTATTACAGCTTCCTATTCCCCTTCGTTTCCTGGCTCACAATCTTGTTTTTCTCTCTCCCCTTATTTTATTCCT
This sequence comes from Protopterus annectens, assembly GCF_019279795.1. Taxonomy (NCBI): domain Eukaryota; kingdom Metazoa; phylum Chordata; order Ceratodontiformes; family Protopteridae; genus Protopterus; species Protopterus annectens. Next base: position 1,431,155,037 of record NC_056741.1, read on the forward strand.
CTTATATCACATCCCCACTTTATCTCCCTCTACTCAGCCACATACCATATACTCCCATTTTACAGCCACTGTTCACAACAATAATGCTGCATCATCTTACTCAACCTTATTCTCACTTAGCATAAGTACTAATTGTTTCTTTCAACATCTACCAAACTCCTTGCATGATCCAACCACTTTATGCACTGGAACCTTTACCTTTTTTCCCCAGGTGCTGCCTCCCAAACTTGTTTTTCACCTTGCACATCCCGCACACTGTCCTATAATAATTACTTCTACTACTTTGTTCCTCAAACCTAACTTTTTGAAAGCATGCACTTGCAAATGATTTTCTCTTTTTTTCCTTCCACTTTCTTTGTTTTGAACCACTGTTGTACTTGTGTATTAGACTGTATCTGTAGCGTACAAAAAATATCTATTGATATGTACCACAGTCTTTTCTAAAACTCAGTTTATGTATTACTTCGTGTTTTGTTTGCATTCTTTCTGCTAAATTCCTCAAATTCATTGTCATTTTGCTTATCTGCTTTCTGTAATTTTTTTCATGTATTATGGTTCTTATACAAGCTCTCAAATCCCAAGTGCTCAAAACCCACTGTCTGCAAGCCAGGCAGTCAATCATCATGTAGCAGGTGTAGGATGTCACTCATGGTCAAACTCAAATATGAGTTTGGGCTAGCAGTTGCTGCAACTTACCCAAACATATTATTTAAGTTTGAGTGCGGTATGTGCAACATACATGGGAGGGGAATTTTAGGGTCAGTGAGCAAGGAGTTTTAGGATTAGGGGGCAGGAGAGGAGTTTTAGGGTTAGAGTTAGGGCTCCAGTAGGGCTGTACAGTTTACAGGGTTGGAAAGTGGGAGGGCTACATAGAAGTGGGAGAGCAGACTAGTGGGAGTTCAGACACTTGCTTTTTTGAGCAACTGTAAACAAGCAAGTGTGTCATGATCTATAGCATGAGACCACCTGCAGTAGACCCTGTATTATACTTACAATGGTGTATTTTAGTAATTAGCATGCTGTCACTTCCTGCTGGTATGAATAAGGTTAACAGCCAAAGCTAAAAGAAAGGTTATAGCAACAGCTAAAATACCTTAGTTTCACCAACTGGAAGATAATTGACCACTTTAGGGGAGAATAGGACATTTTATGGGCATTTCTGACATGTCTCACCAACACACAAACTCTATAAGAATGAGAGCCTTACCATACCTGTGCAGAACAAGATACCCAGTGATCTTTCTGTTCTAGCTACAGGGACCCTTCAGAGACTAATGGGGAACAAATTGGGTATTTCACAGGTCTTCATCTCTAAAATACTCCTCAAACTCCTTGGCATAATAATTTAACATGAAGAAACATATGTAGTTTCCTAGCATTCCACAGGAAAGGGCTAATATTACAGATAATTTCTACACTATTACCTGCCTTCCTGAGATACAGAGAGACACACACTGCATATACCGCACTAGCTTATCATGCCAATGGGGAAGCCACACAGCATGGCCAAACTCCATTATAACACCATGCGTACACAAACCCACAATATTGCAGGGCATATGTTGGGCCTGCATAGAGCCCAATTGCTACCTTAACATGTCTGGGGGGAAGCCAGTATGATCATGCTACAGCCTGCAGAATATTCCTGATATGTTGCATGTTGCTAATATGCTATTGAGGAGATAGGCTCATCAGTCACAGGATACTGGTACAGTCAGACTGTGTATGTGCACATGCTTGCACATGCCCCATACATACACACACAAACATACACAGATAGTGGGGAAAGTGCATGCACACCACTGTCTAGTGAGAGCATGATGGAACAGCAGCAATCCACAGTTACACAACTACTCTCAGACAGTGATGGGCATAGTACACAGCCTCACAGGTGAAGCTGCAGTATCTAGTGCAGACCTGTGGGTCCTGATAACCACAAAGTGACAGTGAAGTGTTAAACGGAACAAACATAATGCATGTAGTGTTAATATCAGCTGTGCTTGTCAGTTCATGGTTGAAGCACATTGTGCATCAGAAGTTCCTACTTACATCACAAAAGAGGGAGGGTGAAGTGGGTAACAATCTTCATCTTGGGCACAGGTGGCTAGAGATGCAGTGACAAATATCTGTCTGCACATGTTGAGAGGTGGCAGTATACCACTTGAAGTGGAGATGGGGCTATCAAGGTGAGAGGTACTTTGTGTCGGGGACATTTTCCTTCTATGATAGGGTGGGAGAGCTACTATATGACCATGGCTTGTTGCAGTAGTAAGTAAGGCTCCCCCAGCAAGGAAAATGTGTGACTGATGGACCATGACCTGAAAGGAGCCTGCTGGTGATGTGCCCTGTCAGTGGAGAATGAGTGTTTCTGCTGCCCATGATAAGGGCTCCCCAGTTACTGTAGAATACTGCCTAATCAGCTTGGACCATGATTACCTTGGAATAAGTACTAAAAGGCTCATCTGCACTTCCTGATCACCCCCCCCCCCTTAAAAAGCACTAACTCTGTGGTTCCAGAGAGTATACTAGCATGTTTTTTTTTTTTTTTTTCGTTTTTGTTAGTATGACAAACTCAAAATGCTGCCTGGTCATCCTTGAGTATGATTGCCTCAGAATAAGTACTACAAATCAGTACCTGTATGGGTCCAGACAATATATCAGTATATCAGTAGTCGTTTATGCTACTCGTTAGTATGAAGCACTGTCTCACAGACTCCCTTGTATACCTAGTCAGCCTCAGACTCTCCTCTGATAAGTATCTGAAGCTTGGAAAACAGCAGTTGAGGTCCTCTTCTACAATGCGGCCTAACTACTGACCCTGGGAACTACTGACCGATTAGCCTAATCAGCCTCATTTGTAAGGAACTAGAATAAAGCATCATAGAATACATAAATAAGGATATTGGCAGCTTACAACTCTGTGACCCAAACTATTCTGGCTTTGTGAAGGGTAGAACCTGCCTACTTAACCTGTTTGACTATTTTAACTATGTTAAAAGAGTCACAATGGCATTGGATAAAGGCAAGAAGTGAAACTAGGGTTGGGCAAAGGGGGCAGCTGTGATGGGTGTAAGTTGTTAGGCAGCACAATCAAGAGTGTAGCCAGGTATACTCTTTGTACTCAGAGTACATTTTTTTCTGAGCATCACATCAATATGTTTTTTTTAGTCATATTATGTCTACAACTGTCTAAATGAATGCCTCTAACAAATGTTGCAATACTGATAATCTAAAAACAATATATTTAATAGTTTAGGGGGAACAGCTGGAAATGTTATTTACATTTATTAAGTGCTTGGGGGGCAGCATTTTGAGAGATGTGTCCATTTTTAAGTGATAGGTGTCCAAAGGGGGGTAGCACTAAGAGCCTGTGAGTACAAAATGGAATTTGCTTGCTACAACCCTGAGCACAATCAGCAGATCCCTATTTTTTTTTAATTTTTACTCCTCATGTAAATGTGAGAGACAGACAGTTGTACATGATTGTGCTAGGACTGGGCACTCATTAGGAGAGAAGGAGGAAGTGCAAGATTGGAGAACAGACATTTTGTGCTTTCACAATAAGCTTCAGGACATAGGCTTGTAGTACCTATTGTCCTCCACCTTAGGAGTGAAAGGAGGACTACTAGCTCAGTGAACACTTTTTTTGGGGGGGGGGTTCCTTAACCTAATGTTAAGAGGTTCCAGATTGGGGAGCAGCACAGGCACCAAATGAGCCAGCTATACGGCTTTGATGAAAGCATATTAGTGCACACCGCCTACCTAGACCTAGCCAAGTCTTTAGCCTATACCACACTTTGACATTGATAAACTGATCCAGCTAAATACACAATCTTATGCACCTCATTGGATAGCAAAATGGCTCACAGACAAAACCCATTAAATTAGGACTGCTGGCACATTTTCCTGAAAAAAGGTTTGCCAACAGTTGTGTCTGTCAAGGCTCCATTCTAGGGCCATTAGTCATCAACATATACTTTGCTGACTTCAAAGCTGACAAGGTTTTCTGCTGTCTGCAAACTTGGGGCTGTCATCAGCACTCCAGATGACACTCATATCCTTCAAGATGGCCTTATCCAAACAAATTCAAGGTGTCAGGACCATGGACTAACGTTTAGTGCAAAAATACAGTACGCTACTGTTTAGGAAACAAGAATATTCCTGCACTTACCACATAAATGATAGCCCTCTCAAAACAGATACTGTCATTAGAGTTTGGGCACACTTGTGGATAATGATCTCTCCTTTGACCACCATTTATCAACTGTTACTAGGAAGTCCTACTTAGCTCAACTTATTGCTAAAAGCATATATTCCAGGTCCAAGGAAATTATTGTTTTGCTCTACTCCTTGGTATCACGTCCATATTAAGATACAAAATCCCCTTTTGGTATATGTCTCTGGAAGCATATGTTCCAGCTATTAAAAACACAGCATCTTCTCACCAAAAGATCATGGGTGTGATCTCTCTAAGCTATATAGAGCATATAAAAGCTCACTCTAGCCTGTCTCTTACAGATTCTAGATAGCAATATCTGCCTGGCCTAAAAGGCTGCAAATGACATGTTTATGAAGCTGGAAACACCACAAATACTCACTACTGGGACTTAAACCTACTGTATAAACAAAACTTGCTGACAGGCTAGAGCTCTCTCTACTGTGTCTTTTTGAATGTGCTCCCTTGTTATGTCAAACAAAGTAGCTTTTTCACTCTCTTTAAATGTCATTTAGATGAATGTATGGGTAACTGCAAGTTTGCCTCTGGTCAAACTCCTCAGCCCTGTTTGAAGAGAAGGAGAAGGTAGACAGCAATGCCTAGGCTCTTAGTATTTTTATAAGTTAAGTTCATGGGTGTTTACTAGGCTAACAACCACAAGGGCCTTTTTAATCGTAGCCATGCATCCCAAATCTCTGACAAGTTCTGATACCCTTGATAAGTGTAAGCAGGAGCTTGGGATATGAGCCATTTACAGGTTGCTTGTGTCCATTAGAGACATAGGTACCAAACTAAGGATGAATTTCCTGTTCCCCATCCAATTGTCCAAGTTTCACTTTAATTGGATTAGAGAGGAACTCTGCTTCACATGGATGGGGAGCCTGTTTCAGAGATAAGGTAATCTCTGGGACACATACCTATATCTCCAGCAGGTCCTATTTATATCACAGGCAAGGTTTAAGTCTTTAGAACAGGTAATTTTGGTGTTGTTTGTTTTGTGGATATGCAGGAGGTCTATCAGAGTGGGGTCTGACAATGCCCTGGCAAGTCAGGCATAGATCTCCCATCAAAAGCTTATAGGAGACAGAATGCAGAGATAGAGCCTTGAGGTGGTCTGCATAGGACATTTTACTTAGGCCCTGTATTCTTTTAGTGAGGAACCTCTATGGATGTTCGATTGTTAAATATGCCTGGTTAGGTATATACCAAAGGGTGTATTGTACACAATGATAGGTCTGATGAATGCCATATACAGTGGAACAATGACTTCCTTGGACTTATATACCATACATTTGTTTATAAGTTGTGTAGCATAGAACAATTTCCTCACGACTGTAGACACATGATTGTCAAAGGCTAGATTATTATCTATGTGTTTCCTGAAGTCCCTGACTACTGGGTCAACTCTAAGAGGTGTGTTGTCAATATGATAGTTACCAGGGGTGGATGACTTCCCAAAGTCTTTTTTTCTAAATCGATTGCTTAGTTTATACATAGGAACCAATTAACCTAGTGTTTTCTTATATATAATATTTTGTTTACATTTGCTGTGATTTGGATTTAATTATTTTTTATATTATTTCAAATTTTACAGCAAAAGTACTTTTTGCTGTCTCCTAAGCATAATAACATAGCCAACATATCAGGTGACCTGGGCAGTTCCCTAGACTGGCACCCTTCAACCCAAAGTTCAGAACTGAAAATATTTTTGTTAAGGACCAAAAACAAAACTTCTATATTTCTGTATCTGCTGCAAGTTGCTTGTCATGCACCTTGCTAGAGTTGCTAGCACATGCTGAGCTTCTCCACAACTTTGATTGTTATATCAACATTCATTCATGAAAACCCAGCATCCCTGTGGTTTCATAAATGTATATCAGTACTGAATGTATGGCCCACTGGCACTTGCCATTCATGCTGCCTAACAGTTTATGCCGAGGCAACCACCCCCTTTGACCCACTTAAGTTACAGCTCTGCCTACACAAAACCAAAAATCCCTTCTACTGAAAACAGAGTTATCATAAGCAAATGTAAACTGCTCCCTTGAAAGTCAAACTAAATAAAGTACACACTTGGCAAAACATTAAATTAAAAGAAACTTGAAATGCAAATAAAACAAAAAATAATAAACAACACCAACCCTGAATTAAACCACACACGAAAATGAAGGAACCATTTAATAAACGACTAAGTGCTTTCACCCTGCAATCTCAGGGCATCATCAGAGTGTTAAATTAAAAGAAACTTGTAAGTTTTTCATTTAATTTTTCACTTGCTTGATCGGTCTGGGCTATGACAGTTATATGTGTCTATACATCTACCATAGGGTTCGTGGATTTATTTACTTATTTATGTGTGGACAGGAAAATCCCCAAAGCTACAGCCCATCCATATATAAGGACCTTGAAAAAAATGGCATAAAGTATTATAAGTAATGATCTGCAGTGGTAAACACAAAAGTTTTTAAATCACAGTTCCAAATCAGTTGCTTGGTCATTTACTGCAAGTTAAAACTTTAATTCTGCCTCACTTCTTTCTCTACCCAAATACCAATGTGCTCAAGTAACAGTTAGTTACCTTACCTCTTCCTTTTCATTTTGTTTTACTGACTGCCAAGTCACAAATAGTTTCTTTAGTTCTGGTAATGATGTAGATTTTACTTAATTCCACTCAAAAATGTAGGAGATGCAAAGACGTACAATTTACATGGTCACAACTTGAAGAGAAGGAAGCCAATAAAGTGTTAACAGTAACCACATCCTCGGCATAATAAATCAAGCATAGTTTGTTCTCAACAAGGAGATGCTGCACTAATTTCATTGAAAGTTAGTATCAGTGATACAGACAGTGAGAGATGCCAATGCCCAACACCCAGGACTGTTAGCAAACAGAGGTTCTACACCTTTCAGCTTACTTTCACATCAACTGTAAGCAGCAAACAGAAAATGTTGTAACTTCTCAATGAATTATGAGCATAACACTTTAACTTGTAACATCTGCACTTGTTTCTATTATTGCTGGTAGGGTTAACTTGCATTTGAGAATATTATATATGAAGAAAAGAAAAACATCCGTCTTTATGATTACATCAATACACCACCTATGATCATAGATGTAAATGTGGGTGTGAATTATCTGTGCTTTACAAGTCATATTTTTGCTTAAAATATTTTAAACAACAAATAGGACTAAAGTTATCACTAAAATTACTAATTATTAATAAAGGTAGAAATGGAATGCAGATGTTGCATTCTGTTTCATGCTTTCTCACATTCTATTTTATTGACATATAGTAGGCACTTGTAGTAACATTGATGGACACCCCCCCTCCCCCAAGCTAGCACTGGGCCCTAGCCAAGTGTCTAGAAAGCTCTGTGATGAATCTAACTATCCTGACCTTAGGCAATACTGACAGAGTGGGCAATAATGGTTGTAGTCCTCCACAAGGGTGTTGCGATGGAAGTGGTGCGTGCACCATGGACCTCATCAAACCAGTCAGTATTGTACCCAAGCACTCCATGCCCTCATGGATGCCATGCAACATAACAGATAAGCTCTATGCTGAAATCTGTTGCAGCAGATTGTACCTGGATAATAATCTGGTATATTGTTGATTGGTCCTTCATGCTAGCCACATGTCCGGGCCAACTATGGCATGTCATGGTATGAGGTAATTCTTTTTTTTCAAATACATTTGAATGAATTCCATAGTATTTATACATAACATCTTAAATAAGTATGTACACTATTTACATTAGCCTGACACTATAACAGATCTTAATGTATACAGTTACTTTATAAGTATGTCCAATCCATTATCAGAGTGTCTGATCAATTACTGTATAGTGTCAATCAACGATAAGACTTTTCCCCAAGGGTTGTTGATAAATGGCTTTGGATAAATTCTTAGTTCTTTAATTTTAATTTCCAATAATGCTGTGGTCTTCAGGGGGCTGAAGAAGTCTTCCAAAGTTGGTATTGTGTTTGTATTCCATCTTCTTGTTATACACGTCCTTGAAATTACAAGTATAGTCCATACTAGATACATGTTTGACCTATTCAAATGAGGACCTTCATTCACATTTAATAATACAAGAGCTTTAGTTAAATAAAAAGCTTCATTAAAGCTTGTAGAACGTTATTAATACCATTCCAAAATGGCTTAATTTTAACACAAAGAAAATGTGGTTCCAATATGCATTGTGTACTTGCTCACATCTCCAACATATTCCTTTTATGGAAGAGCTACTTTTACTGATTCTGTCTGTAGTTAAGAATGCTCTGTGCAAGCATTTCCAATTAAAAACTTTCCAGTATTGTATAAAAGATGTATATTTTATCAATGATAAGATATTTGTTTTAATATCTTCAGTTAACTGTATTAAGTATGAGGTAGTTCTGTGTAGCTACACAGTGATGGATTTATTTATTTATTTATTTATTAACACTGACATTTGATTACTGGGAGAGTCCAACTAGGTAGGTGCCCATTTTCATTGGAGGCCTGGGGAGAAAAGCTCTAAAGTATTACAAAAACATTTTAAGAACAATAACATTACAATCTTGAAAAACAATACAGAACCTAACAGCTGTAGATGCAGTTTAAATAATTATACCAGATTGGACATCATGTGTAAAAAAATGGTTGTGAACATGTACAACTTATATGACAATGACTTAGTATTTAGAGAAATTTTAGCAAGTTTAGAGAAATTTAAGGTAAGTTAGTATAATACAAAGAGGAATTGCAACATGAAGTGGGAAAAAACAGGTTGTGGCATATTTAGATAGAGAGTCAGAGAAGAGAACTTAATTTAAGTAAGGAAGAGTGTGAAGAAAGGAAAGTAATAAAATATAAGGTAAGAAGATGTACTTGTTCATATTTAGGGAGATAATTTATCCTGGGTATGAACACGAACAGAGACAAATTTTGGCTAGGAAGTCTTTCAGAATGGTTTTAAAGGACTGGAGAGTATTGACCTGATGGATACAGGTAAAGGATTCCAGCCCTTAGCAACATGGTTCGAGTATAAACCATGCCCAACAGATTTTATAGGCTTGTGGACAGAGTGGAGTTTTTGGTCACTGGGGTCATAATGACTTAGTGGGAACATAATTGTGTATAATGATTGTTAGTGTTAGACAAGAAAATGGATGTTGAATAATTGTGTAGGTAGTGAGAAGTTGTGTATATGCTACTTAATGGAGTAGTTCTAACTAATTTGGACTTTTTAGTGCTATGCAGTGGTGGGTTCTGAAAGAGTATTTACTGCAAAGGTAGCCATGTTATTATAGCATTGTTCATGTTTTGCTTTTTTGTGATAACTGGGAGTTAGCAAGGATGGGAGTGCCATATAATAGTGAGAAGAGGAGGTAAGTAGTGGTAAGTGAAGTTTTAATTGCATTGTTGATAACATTTTTGACTCTGTAAAGCATCCCTAGTATTTGGTGATCTTTTAATGCAATTGTATATATGCAGGTTGAATTTAAGATTATTATCCACTATTATTCCTAATAATTTGCTATGAGAAGTGACTTCAATGGTTGCATTATTAAGAGAGTGGATTTTAAATTTTGTTTTTTCATAACAGAGGGATTTGGGGAAAAAGTAGTAGTTTGTTTTATTTTCAGGGGTGAGCATGAGTTGTGAGTTACAAGGCATGTCTCAGTGTTTGTTAAAGCTTCCTGAGTATTTTTTTTTTTTTTTGGGGGGGGGGGGACATGCCAAGTTGACTAATGTAAATATGAGTGTGGAATCATCTGTATATTGTATAAAGAGGCCTGTTGTGTGGATATGTGGAGGGTGTTGATGAGAATTTTAAAGAGGAGGGAAACAGGGACAGAGCCATGTGGTCACCAGTGGTGAGTAGGAGGTATGGAGAGAGGGTGCAGTGCCATTATTCTGACTGATACCTACTGGACAAATAGCTTTTGAACTATAGAAGGGTGGGCTGACATAGACCTAGTGAGGACATCTGAAATAGATGTTTGCTGTGACAAATTATGCTGAAGTCTAGAAAAAAGGAGGAGACTAGTTTGCCATTATCTCTAGCATTATTGGCAGTATCTGTAAATGTTAGAAGTGCTGTGTAAGTACTATGGGAGGGACGGAAGCCATATTGTGTGGGACATAGGAGTTCTTCCTGCAGAAGATAGTTTGGCAGTTGTTTCTGAATACATTTTTCAAGTATTTTGGAGAGGGGGGATAAGATTGCTATAGGTTTAAAGTTAGTGAAGTCTGCTCATTTCCTTGTTTGTGTTATGGGGATAATTTGTGAATTTTTCCAGAGAGAGAGAGATAGAGCAAGCATGTGGGATTCCTGGACTGACCTATATTGGCCACTATTTTAAGGTACCCACTTGGAATGTCATCAACTGAAGTAGATCATAGTTTCAGTTTTGTTTAAGAGTAGTTTTATACAGAATGTGGGCACAGGTTTGAAGGTGAAAGTGGATGTAGTGGCATGTGGCTGTTGGGCAGGGTTGTTGGGGAATCCTTGTTTAGGCACACTATACTATCTATAAAATAAGAGTTGAATTCTATTGCAGTTTTGAGTGGTGAGTTTTTTGAGAGAGGGGTTAGTGTTGATTTTTTGGCCGGGATATAAGATTTCTTTAATAACTTTCCAGAATGTTTTAGTGTTATGTTTACTATTGTTCTGAAAATTGTTATAATAACATTTTTTGTCTTCATTTATTTGCTTTTTAGTACAGTTGCGGAGCATTTTGAAGTTTTTGAGATATTGTGGTATTTTATATTTTTGCCATTCTTTCCACACCTGCATGTGCAAAAGACTGAAAGGACAAAAAAGAAGAAACAATAACGTTTGCCTGGATGACATTTATCATGATAAGCTGTCTCCCACTGAGTAGGAGGGGACTGACTAATAGTGGGGTAATTGATTGTCAGCAAGCAGCAGATAGAAAAAAAAATACATATTACCCTGTCTTATGTGGAGAAGGTGATGGAGACTGTGGTGGAGAGAGTAGTGGACAGTTGTTTGGCCCAGATGCAGAATGTCCTTGAGAAGATAGCAGATTCTTTCACCCTTTGGGCCACAGGGCAGGGTGTGATCCATTTCGTGGTGATGGATTGCAGTAATGTCTGTCTCAGCTGGGGCAGCAGGTGGCATGCTATTGCTCATATGCCATGCTATCCCCAGCCACATACTCCCTTCTTTGTGTGTCATACCCAGTACCTTGTGCATTCCCCAACTCTCATCACCCTTTGTCTGCTGTCTGTCTTTGTCCATCCCAAGTCTCCCAAAGCTAATGTGTACACATTTTCTCCTATTGGTCTGTGCTAGTGTGTGTGTGTGTGTGTGTGTGTGTGTGTGTGTGTGTGTGTGTGTGTGTGTGTGTGTGTGTGTGTGTGTGTGTGTGTGTGTGTGTCTGTCTGTCTGTCTGTCTGTCACTCTTCCAGTTCATAATGTCCTACACACCTTTCCTATCCGGCTTTTCCTTTTTTACTTCCCTCTCTTCCCTTTTCTCTCTATAAATCCCAAAAAAGCTGCCCTGCCTCTTCCCCATCCTGCACCATACTTTTTGTTACCCATTCTGTATGTCCCTCTGCTTGCTGCCCTCACCCTTTTCCTATTCTCCTGTACACCCCTTTTTTCCCTTTTATTTATCTGACAGGTATCCATGTAGCACTGGAGGTGCAAATACTGTTATGATGTATAGCTTTGTGCAGCACTTTGTGCAATCCTGCCAGTGGATGTACCATCATGTGCAGCTTACCTATGACATATACTGGTTTATTTTTTTTAGATGTGTTGGTCACTGGGATCATGTTTTCAGTTCTCATGAGATCTGTGCAATATGGCACATGAATGACACATGCATTGAGTCTTGCAATTCTGTGAATTGGATTCACAGCACAAAGGTGTTTACTTGCATACCCGCTGTGCTTCTCATTTTTTATCTTATAGTACAGCTTGCTGCTTGAATGCACTGCCTGACTTGGCTTGGATATTTAGTTAATGCCTAGGTCATTTCACAGTACTGCCTAGCTGGATAAGCCTTGCTCAGAAGCATATCACTTGAATGAGGTGAAGTCTTCAGGGGTCTTTTCATATATATCAAGGGAGTGTTTGTGTTGACCATCAGCTACTTGTTCAAAAGCTTGAAACCATCATTTTTTAGATTAAACACTAAAATATTTTCAAAATTATCTTAACAACAGATCTTTTTCTGTTCAGTCAGGACACAAAATATTCAGTGTTGACACATTCACATCTGGAGTTCCTCAAGACTTAGTCATAGGGCCAGTTCTGTTTTCTTTATTAGTAAACAATGTTACTGAAACTATCCCAACTTCTGTGATTACACTTTATGCTGATGACATTCTCTTTTTAAATATTTTATTGACATTTTATACACAAGAAGAAACACATTATACATACCTCTCAACTGTACAGATTTTTTCAGAATATCCTGATCTTTGCCTCATATTTTTGGACCATTTTTTCATAAAATTGTGGTTTTCTGACAAATTTTCTAACTTCAAATCATTAAAGATTAAAGTTAGAAAATAATGACAGACATTTGAGTTTCATACATCATAACCTTCAGAAAATCCATGCTAATGCAAAACCTGTTATTCTATCAAATTTCTAACTTTGTAAGAGCAATATTTAAAAACTGTCCCTATTTTTGGGGCCTTTGTCCCACTTTTATTTATGGCTTTCTCTAGATTTCTTGGTCTACGAGATTGAGAGGTATGATTAACATAATAAAGCAAATACCTTTTTACACAAGTGTCTATATCAATTATTGCTATACACATTCTTCTTCTTCTTTCGGCTTTTCCCGGTTAGGGGTCGCCACAGCGGATCACCTTGTCCGCACATTGAATGGCAGTGGAGTTTTACGGTGTCGAGTTGCCAGCCCGGCGCCCAACCTTCCACAGAAGGCACACTCACACGCACACCTAGGGCCAATTTAGAGTGTCCAATCCACCTGCAGCATGTCTTTGGGATGTGGGAGGAAACCGGAGCACCCGGAGGAAACCCACGCGACCACAGGGAGGACATGCAGACTCCGCACAGAAGGCACCCCAGCCAAGGATCGAACCGGAGAACCTCTTGCTGTGAGGCGGCAATGCTAACCACTGCACCACCGTGGCCGCCCTAATTATTGCTATATACATTAACATCGATTAATAGTTCTCTATTAAAGAGTTCAGTTTTATCCAGTGATTATATTATGTATTTATTTTGCTTGTTTTCATCTTAATAGTAATCCCCTTATAACACACAGCACTATCAGTATTTATACATTCTGTAAATGAAAATGTAGCCTCATTTTTTTCCAGTTTGATTTCCTGCTGTGTTAATTAGCTTCAGAGAAGTGAGAATTGAGACTTGGCTATGGATCTGGGAACTACAACATTAAACAACAGCAGCAGAAGTTTAGTTAACATAAATTTATCAGGCTACAATGCTTGCAGGAAACATTGACACCTCCCCAAAAAAATGTTTGTAGAACTTAGCAATAATAAACCATATGCTGCCAATCTGCTTTAATTAACAATTTACATATCCAACAATCAATAATTTCATTTTTGAATATAATTTGATTTCTGTGTAGAGTGATAAATGATTTGTGTAGAAATTCCCAAGCGAGTAATCTCCATAATAATGGCGATGACGTTTTTTGAGGATATTAAAATTATTTTTTAGCTAGTGTACTTAAAGTTGAGCAGCTATGCTGATCCTCTTCTCATTCATTTTACCGGAAATTTCCTTAGCAATACAGAGCAACTACAACAAATTGACTTTAATTCACTATGGCACTGGCTGTCTTCTAAAAAGAGCGCCTATAAACTCTGCTAAGACAATTTACGTGTTATTTGGAACAAGTAAAAAGAGCACAGCTAGTTCTATTAATATAGTTAGTACACTTCATTACAAACTCAAACAAGTAAAAATGTAGAAATATTTAAGCCGTTGTGTGGCCTCAAGCCCTGTCATTTAAGAATAATATTGAACAAATAGTTGATAAGGTCACTCCACTACCTATAGACTGCTACTGTATCTCTACATACTACTTTTTCACCTTCAATATTGTCTACCAGTCATTCGTCTTACCTCCAGTCAGGTTACTCATACAGCTTGTCATTAATATATTATGTATGTTTATAACCTTAACTCCATGACAAGAACATAACTGTATTCCTCTATAGAGGACCAACTGTCTTCCAGCATCAGACTGCATACCTCTCAAGTGTCCAGATTTTCACCTAATATTCTTGGTCTGTTCCTCCTAATATTTGTGGTTTTCTGGCAAATCTTTGAGGACTGAAGTCACTAAATAATGACAGAAATTTGAGTTTCAAACTTCATAGAATGTATGGTAACACAAAATATTTTATGCTAACAAATTTCTAAGATTATAAGAGCAATATTTAAAATTTGTCCTTATTTTTGATTCATTGCCCCCCCCCCCCATTATTTTTTGCTTCATCCAGATTTCTTGTGCTAAGAAGTTGAGATGTATGCCAGACTGTGGCTTACTTCTGTTATTTATACTAACCTTTAAAATAACAACAGATATTGCTTGTCCATGCTCAGACTAAACATAAAGACAACTTGTAAGACCTCTGTGCAGAATATGAGATTAGTGTAACATGGCAAAGACTCCAGCTTGTGCTTGTCATTAAAGATCATCTCCCAGCAAAAGTTCGCAAAGACACTAATTATCCGCATTTTATGACTAAGCTAACAGGCCAATATTACTACTTCAAGAGATAATGTGTAAAACTAAATCAAAACCAATCACCAACACGTTTCTTTAGTCCAATAGCATCTAAAACATCATTAACTGTAATATTTACCTGATGTACAATCAGTGCAGTAATTTTTAAGAAACTCGGACTTAATAGTTTCCCCTAACATTGTACATACTTAGTTACACTGTAAATACTGTATAGTCTGTATCTAACAGGATGTACACTCAGATGCACATAGTGTAGTTTCATAGTATAGTACTAGGCTATCTGCCCTAGGGCATTTATAAGCCTAGCCAAAGTGTATGTGGCTTTCGCCACCCCATGTAATGATACAAAAGTGTACAATTTAAATTAAATTTAGTTTACTGTGCCTCTATCTAGCAATGACACAGAGATGACCCCTGGGGTAAACCTACGATCACCCATCCATTCATCCAGATTTCTCTTGAATAGAGTCAGTGAGGGGCTCTGCCTAACATGGACAGGTATCCTATTCCAGAGTGCAGGAAGCCTCTGGATTATGAATCTGTCCCTCCAGCATGTCCTATTCATATTTGTGCTGAGGTTTAGATCTTTAGCTCTTGTGGCTCTGATGGATTTGGATTTTTTGAGGTGGAGCATGTCCATTAATTCTGAATTGGACATGGACTTGTACGTAAGGCACAGATCACCTCTGAGCAGGCGGTATGCTACTGAATAGAGCTGGAGCTTTTTCAGTCTGGCAGCATATGACATATGCTGGAGACCCTTGATCCTCTTGGTAAGGCACTTTTGGAGTCTCTCCAGCTGCTGCAGGTGCCGGGTGAGGTACATACCAAATGGGGCATTGTACTCAATCATAGGCCTGATAAGGGAGGAATATAAGGGTACAATGACATCCTTTGATCTGTATGTGAATCCCTTCATGATAAGGTGGGCAAGGTAGAAGGTCTTTCTAACCATTTTGGCGATGTGGGTGTCAAATGAGAGGTCACTGTCAACTTGGGTCCCCAGGTCTCTGATTAATTTTTCCGTACTTAATGGATTACCACCTATGTGGTAATTTGTGAGTACTTTGTTTTTTCCAAAGGGATGACTATACATTTTTTGGCATTTAGTTTAAGGCCATGACTCTGGCACCAGTTGTCTGTTTCTGTGAGGCCCTTCTGGAGGATGCATGTGTCAGCTGGTGTGTCGACTATGGCGCCTAGTTTGCAGTCGTCTGCGAACTTTGTCAGCCACAACCCCCCCTATGTTTGCCTGCACATCTGAGAAATAAATGCCGAACAAGAGGGGTCCCAAGACAGAGCCCTGTGGGACTCCACTTGTGACTGGCTTAGAGTCTGACATAGCTCCAGCTATTCTGACTTTGTGGGTTCTGTCCTTTAGCCAGTTTGCAACCCATCTTGTGACAAACGGGTTTACATTTAAGCTGTTGAGCTTGTCTATAATGCCTGAGTGGGGTATTGTTTCGAAGGCTTTTGCCAGATCCAGGTAGGCTGTATGAACTGCTTTGCCTTCATCGATGGCTCTAGTGACTGTTTCAAAAAAGTCCACCAGGCTTAAAAGACAGGATCTGCCTTTTACAAAGCCGAACTGGGTAGGGTCAATTGTCTGTAGGTCCCCGGTGTCTTTGTTTATGAGTTCCATAATGATCCTTTCCATAGCTTTGCAGACCAGGCTGGTCAAGCTTATGGGGCGGTAGTTTCCAGGGTCTGTAGAAGTGCCACCTTTGTGGAGTGGGACCACTGTAGCTGTACGCCAGTGTTCAGGGACGTATCCTGTAGCAAGGCTAAGATTAAACAGCGTTCTTATGTGCGGGTTTAGCTCCTCTAGGAGTTCACGTAGCACACAACCCGGGACACTGTCAGGTCCCATGGATGCTGTATTTTTAGCTTTGCTGAGGGCAGCTCTCACCTGGACATCTGAGATTTCAGGGAGGTTGCATTCAGCTGAGATATTTATTTCGTCTTTTGGGGGAGAGGGAGGAGAAATTTGCACTGAACCTGTCTGCCAGTATGTTGGCAATATCTGTGGGTTCAGTGTATTTTTTGCCGTTATGAACTAACTCTGCGCATATCTGAGGGTTTCCGCCCAGGTTTCTAACATAACTGAAGAAGGCCTTGTGATTATCTTTAGTGTCCTTAGCGATTTTTCTCTCGAAGTTGGCCTTTGATGATTTTATTAGAGAACGTAGTTTTTTGCTAGTGCTGATCAGGGATGCCTTCCCTTTATGGGATTTTGCTCTGTCTTGCAGTAGCTTCCTTCTCTTGTTATAAAGTTTGTTTATGGCTGGGGTCCACCAGATAGGATGCCTGCCTTTGGTGGAAAGGGTCTTGGTTTTATTTGGGATTGCATGATCCATGCATTCTTGGAGATGCCCGTAGAAAGCATTTGTGAAGGATTCAGCAGTGTGGGATGTGGTTTCCACTGGCCCAGGGGGCTTGAAGGATACCATTTCAGTCCTAAGGAGTGTAAAGTTGGCTTTTGAGAAGTTTCTCACTGTGGTCTTTTGTGCTGGGGGTGGAGGTGGGATATGAATATCTAGGGTTATTAGTTTATGGTCTGATCTCACTAGTGAGGGGTATACTTCTGGTGTTGAGCATTTTGTCCCCATGTTTGTGATGATCAGGACAAGTATATTATTTCCCCTTGTGGGGGAGGTGACTAGTTGTTCCATCGCATTTGAGTTGATGAATTTCAGGAACCTTTGGGCTAGGGTGTTGGGGCTTGAGTAATGCACCCAGTCTATGTTTGGGTAGTTGAAGTCTCCCAATATGATGGTATTTGGTGAGACATTCATATCCTCCAGTGTCTTCAAGAAGGCTGAATGAAAGTTCCTGAGATTGCAAGGGTGGTCTGTAGCATGCTACAAGTTGTATAGCAGTTTTACCTATGGTTAGTTGCACATGGATGGTCTCCGATGTTTCGTGCATTGCCACTAACCTAGAGGTGTGGGTGTGTTTAATGAATATGGACACTCCCCCTCCTTTTGTGGTTCAGCCCAGGTTTTGGGGCCGAAATGCATGATACGAGGTATAACCTGGTAGGGCCGGGGTGCTCTCGGGAGCCTTGAACCAGGTTTCAGTTACTGCACAGACATCGATGCTCTCCATACTGAGGAGTGCTTCAAGAGCCTGCATCTTGAGATTTAGACTTCTGGCATTGAGCAGCATTACCCTTAGCTTTTTTCCTTTATTGTTTTCTAAGGTGGTGGGTTTGTCTTTTGAGCCTTGCCTAAAAAAGGCACTATGGGGGTGGCAAGAGCCTTAGCCAATATCCGGAAGCCCAGTGGTGACAGGTGCAAGCCATCCCTTGCAAAGCAGCGTGGCTTGTCCAGCATGTCATCCCAAGCAGACAGACATTGGATCCCCCTAGAATGACACCAGTAATTGAGCCAATTATTAAAGCTGATCATCTTGTCTTTGTATTGCGGCATCATTCTTGGTGAAGGCAAGATGCTGCTCAGAGTCAGGGTCATACCGGCCTGGGCTACATAATCAGAGAGCTCCTCTATGTCTCTTTCATTTAGTCCAAGGAGGTACGTCTCAGGTCATTCACGCCGGCATGGACAATGACGGAGTCATATTTGTACTTGCTTTGGAGTGACCTGAGTGCTTGTGTTATGTGGCAGATCCTAGCTCCTGACAGGCAGCTCACCTTTACCCTCTCTTTGTTCAGCCTAGTAAGCGGGACGTCAGTGTGTCTGATTATAGAGTCACCTATTACTAGTGTATCAGGCATGGTGTTTCGCCTTAAGGGCTGTGATTGTTTGGCACACTGACTTTGTGTACTATGTGTTGCATGTGCAGAGTTTTGAGGTGGTGTTTTCTTGGATGTCTGCTTTGGGAGCCTCTGTTGTTTCGGTAATTTTTTTATTAGAGCCTCCGAGTATGTCTTTGTGTTATTATGTGTTTGGTTTGCAGTTGTGGTTGGTTTATGTTAGACTGGGTTTGTTGTGTGTGTGGTTACCTTCTCCTCCTGTCTGGTCTTGCTAGTCCTGTGTTGAGAGAGTTCAGCCTCCAGTTTGGCTATATAGTTGCATCTCTCACATGTGTTTGTGTTTGTTGGGAGGAGGAGAGGGTTGTCTGTGTACATGAGACAATTGTAACATTGTCTCAGGATTCCCAGATTAACCAGCTGAACTGGAAAGGACGTCAGTAATATACCACTCGACATGCCAGAATAGTATAAGGGGGTGATGTGTAACTGGGTCAGAGAGAGGACTTTGAAGGGAAGTGGGTATTAGCATGGGTTGTAGGTGGATGTAGTGCTTACGTTAGTTTAAGGGTGCTTCACTTAAAAGAAAGGTTTTAGGAGTAAGTGCTAGGCTTATGATAAAGCGAATAGACTGATTTTGTTGAAAGTAGAGCTTTCTTAAGGGAAAAATTATAGTGCAGACTTGGCGGAGCCAGGAATAGTTTAAGCCTGTTTAACCAGCGCTGCTTATGCGACAATCAGCATAAAACCACACAAACGCGGATTTTAAACAGGGAACTTCAAAAGAGCTGGAAATGGTCCAAAACAACCAATTACTACAAGCTCTTGTGCTGAGGTCACTCCTTCAGGGACAGATAGGCTGCTCAAGGCTCCCCACTCCCACTGGTGAGCAAAGAAACTTCCTTCTATCCAAGTAAGGCAATGGACAACACAGGAACTACACCACAGTCCAGAATACAGCAAAGCCTGTATACTGGTCTAAACTAGTCGAGAAAGGCAGGAAAACAAGGATTTTTTTTTGGGGGGGGTATTTTTTTAGGTTAGAAAGTACACAGAAATGCAGGAAAAACAGTAATAAATCACTTACACAGGCTAGCTCACTTTAGTGGGTAGCCTCAACAGTTAAATTTAACAACAAACTTTCAACCAAATGTAACTTTAAGTGCAGATAATGTACAATGCAAAAAACAGGTAATAAAGCAGTTTAAACTTGTTCAAAGTAAGAAAAGGAAGGTCTCTCAGGTAAAAACAGCAAAACAGTACTTAGATCAGGAAAGTAGTCACTTTTCTCGGTTCTCTGCTGCTAGCACCACTCTGCAGGACCACGAGGAGCTGTTTCTGAGTAGTATAGCCAGAAAAAAATGCTCAGGGGCGGATTTTAAACAGGGAACTTCAAAAGAGCTGGAAATGGTCCAAAATGACCAATTACTACAAGCTCTTGTGCTGAGGTCACTCCTTCAGGGACAGATAGGCTGCTCAAGGCTCCCCACTCCCACTGGTGAGCAAAGAAACGTCCTTCTATCCAAGTAAGGCAATGGACAACACAGGATCTACACCACAGTCCAGAATACAGCAAAGCCTGTATACTGGTCTAAACTAGTCGAGAAAGGCGGGAAAACAAGGATTTTTTTTGTATTTTTTTTTTTTTTTGTTTTTTAGGTTAGAAAGTACACAGAAATGCAGGAAAAACAGTAATAAATCACTTACACAGGCTAGCTCACTTTAGTGGGTAGCCTCAACAGTTAAATTTAACAACAAACTTTCGACCAAATGTAACTTTAAGTGCAGATAATGTACAATGCAAAAAACAGGTAATAAAGCAGTTTAAACTTGTTCAAAGTAAGAAAAGGAAGGTCTCTCAGGTAAAAACAGCAAAAAAATACTTAGATCAGGAAAGTAGTCACTTTTCTCAGTTCTCTGCTGCTAGCACCACTCAGCAGGACCACAAAGAGCTGTTTCTGAGTAGTATAGCCAGAAAAAAACGCTCAGGGGTGGATTTTAAACAGGGAACTTCAAAAGAGCTGGAAATGGTCCAAAATGACCAATTACTACAAGCTCTTGTGCTGAGGTCACTCCTTCAGGGACAGATAGGCTGCTCAAGGCTCCCCACTCCCACTGGTGAGCAAAGAAACTTCCTTCTATCCAAGTAAGGCAATGGACAACACAGGAACTGCACCACAGTCCAGAATACAGCAAAGCCTGTATACTGGTCTAAACTAGTCGAGAAAGGCAGGAAAAGAAGGATATTTTTTTGTTTGTTTTTTAGGTTAGAAAGTACACAGAAATGCAGGAAAAACAGTAATAAATCACTTACACAGGCTAGCTCACTTTAGTGTTTAGCCTCAACAGTTAAATTTAACAACAAACTTTCGACCAAATGTAACTTTAAGTGCAGATAATGTACAATGCAAAAAACAGGTAATAAAGCAGTTTAAACTTGTTCAAAGTAAGAAAAGGAAGGTCTCTCAGGTAAAAACAGCAAAAAAGTACTTAGATCAGGAAAGTAGTCACTTTTCTCAGTTCTCTGCTGCTAGCACCACTCTGCAGGACCACGAGGAGCTGTTTCTGAGTAGTATACTTGCAAACACATCTCTTAGATGTCCCTGATTTTACCTCATATTTTGTCCTATCCTTTACAAAACTTTAGATTTTTCTGGTAAATCATTGAGAATTAAAGTCAGTCAATAAAGTTTGTTTTAACAATGTATTTTGTATAAATGTGCTTTTTACCATTGTGTTTTCAAATATTTGTGTATTTATTCACGGTCTCTTTAAATGTATTGGATCATGTGATGTTCTTACTAGCTGTAATGTGTCGTTTCTAGTATTTAAATTTCATGTGGTGTTCAACAGGTTTCATTCTGATGAAATCCAGGATAGTTTAGATGAAAGCACTAAATTAAACCCTTTTTACTGTATCTGCTGCTTGGATTGATATGATTTCCTCTGGATTTGTGTTTATTACCTATTTGAGGTTGGTATGGGTTTTGGTTTCTGCGTTTATACCTTCATGACTGTGGCAGCATCGAATTATGATGAACACTTAATTCAGCTACTTGTGATGAACTACAGAATACTCCTAGCTTTTTGGAAGGAACTCGAACTCCAGAGTTGCAGCAGACTTTGGGAAATCTTATGCTTTTAATATAACCTACACAGCAGGTCTGTTTGTTGACCCATACAATTACTCCAGCGCAGGGATTGCAGAATGGGAAAGACAGCTCGTAACAAGTGAAGGACACAGTAAATGTAGGTAATTGCAGTGGCATGTGCGCTGCTTTTGTAATTCGTGTTCCATGTTGTACCGACACATTAGATGACTTGTTGAATAAAAATCATCTTTTAGAACATCGGCGGAGTGTGCTGATACCTACTAAGTGATGGAACATTTACATTTTGAATCTTAAAATTGTTTAAGAAAAACAATATCCAGCTGCAAAGTCTTGTATTTAGCAATCTTCTCAAAGGAAGTTTGAGGAGTTGTCATGTACCAAAGAGGCTTACAGTCTGGAAATTGCCCAGTGATATTTTGAGTAACTCCCTTTTATATTCCGATCTTGTCAGACTGTTAGATCATACAGCGCTAGTGGTTATGGGCATACTTATACACCATAACTTATAAGAAATGGAAACTCTAAACAAAGACTTTAAAAAACTTGACCAAACGATTAAAGCTGATGTGATGTTTGAAGTTAAAAAGAATGGGCTTGAGGCCATTTTACCATGATGATAACAAGTTTGACATAATTGTAAACAGGAAAATAAAAAGTGAGATAATGACAGGAAAGGTTATGAGCAGGGTAAAGAACATCCCTGTCCATCTTCCAAGAAAACTTCATTTCCTGATGATCAAGGTAACAACTTAATCGATGAACCTGTTTTAGTAGAATTTGATGATACTGTCAATGACTTTTTTTAGATGATTTCCCATTGAGGAGATCGGAATGGATAGCAGCTTGCAACTATTACCAGAACTGTCAGTGGATTGGAATTCCACTGATCAGGAAGGAACTCACACCACAAAAGAGGAATAAGGAATCAGAGATGAGGGTGTGAGAATGATGTGTATAACTCAGACCCCAGTTGTCATTGAAAAACTCAGCTTTAAATCTTTAACTATAGTACTATAGAGATTACTCCAGGCTTTTTTATCTTTTCAGAAAAGGCCTTACTTTTGTTCCTGTGATGCCCTTCTATGACATAGAATGCATTAAGGAACTGAAATTGTTCATCAACAAAAATAACTTGGAATTACTCTTAGCTGACCAGCAATGTAATGTATTGGGTAAGTGATCATCTACTACCAACTAAGAAAAAACATTTAATTTCCCCTCAGATCCCCATTTAGTGGTTTATGAAACTCTGTGTGAGACTGAGCTGCATGATTTGGCACACCGAAATAAAAGCAAATATTTTTATAACCTGTCCAGGGATGAATCTAGATTGCTTTCCATCTTAAAACAGAACAGGTTTATCCGTATTATTAAATCTGATAAGGGAGGGGGTCATGCTTATGAAATACTAGGACTATATGGGGAAAATTACTGAAAGGTTAATAGAAACTTCTAGGTACCAATCTGTGTCACTTAAAGAAGTAAATATTCTGTCTGGCTTATTGGCACATATTGTTATGATTTGCTGTTGGAAAATGCTATTTCACTTAAGTTGTTTAAATTCTTCCAAGTTGACTGTCCTGTTATTCCATGTATCTTTGGTATTTCCATGATCTATAAGTGCCTTGTGGAGCCACCATTGAGACCAATAGTTGCTTCCAAAAAGTCTAAAACTGAGACCTATGCTCTGTATATTGATCACAGGTTAAAGCAATTTTTTATCACAAATGTCATGTTTTGAATGACTCCTGGCATTACTTACAAGCCATGAGCCAAATTAGATCTGAACAGGATGTCATTTTTGTTGATGTAACTGACCTCTTTTCTTGTATTCCATACTCTACTGGAGCTGACTGGATTAATGACACCCTGATGGAGAACAACTGTTTCACCCTTTTTTAATTTCTCTGGATCTTTTGGGTTTCTAATATCATGACAGGAATGGACCCCATTCCTAAGTCAAAGTACAACTAAGGTTCATGAAATAAGTATTGTTTCAATCTTTGATGTCAGCCAGAAGTGCTCTTTGCAGCACCGGCAATGTGCTCAGTAATGACTCCTGCAATTTGTATGGAGTTACATGTATTGGTAACACATGTAAATATGATTGTAGCGTCTTTTTTATAAGACATATTGCTCCTACTACTATTGGGACTGTCTGGATATCTATCTTTCTTCCACATTGCTCTCATTTCTGCCTGCAAATCCTGATATTGTATGACTTTATGCCTCTCTGTACACAAGACACTGTAGTCACTGGGTGTGGAGATTTCATTGATCAATACTACTTTTGTCTTCTTTTCATGAACCACTATGTGCGATTTTCTAGCATCTATCTTTTGAAC
Organism: Protopterus annectens; assembly: GCF_019279795.1. NCBI lineage: Eukaryota > Metazoa > Chordata > Ceratodontiformes > Protopteridae > Protopterus > Protopterus annectens. The sequence goes on from NC_056741.1 coordinate 1,431,179,143, forward strand.
TGTTGGTAATGGACGATCCCATGTGATGTAAACTTCATCATTTTCTATGATGCTTTGTGGCTCATGTTTCCAGTGTTTTTCAGCCACTTCAGTACCATAATGTTTGCACAATCTCCAGTGCAACAATCTTGTCACATTATTATGCCTTTCAGTATACAGTCCTTCTGCTATTAGTATGTCACAACCAGCAACAAGGTGCACAACTGTTTCCAAATCGGTTTTACAAAACTTACATTTGTCTGTTTCTCCCACATGTTCAATGGACTTTGTAAACCAACGTGTATGCAGCCCACTGTCTTGGGCTCCTAATATTAACCTTGCATCTCTTGATTTGAATTTGCCTGTCCTTAACCATTCCTGCATTCATTCCTGATCAACATGAAGTTCTTCCAGAAGTTTTCTATACTTGCAACTATATTTATGCATTTTCCACATTTCTTGCCTTCTCATCTAGTCCTTCACCTTATATTCTTTCTTTTGTTTTTTTTGCCACATTCAGTTGCTGCATTATTTTATCTACTTCTGGTTTGATTTTCATTCCTGCTTGATGCCGATATGCTTCTGCTAGATTAACCAGAGAAATCATCTTAGATTTATTCTCCTCGTGTTTCAAACTTTCACTACATTTGGGCCTTGTGATGTCAGTAGATATGTGAGGAGTCCCATGATTACAGATCTAAACATGAAATGAATTTAAAGGAGGGCCATCCTTCCTTTGGAACAGAGATTATATAATCTTGGTATGCACTGATTTTTATGAGTCATGTGGTGAGCATGAAGCATCCTTCTTGTTTCCTGTCTAATCTATCCAACACATTTTTGGCCAGTCAATCACTCCAAAACTGTAAGTTAGGACAGGAAGAGCAAATTGGTTTATAGCTTGGATTTTGTTCCTAGATGTCAACGCAGTTTTCAGGATTAATTTAATTAATGATGGAGAATAACTGTTTCACCCATGATGATGTTAGAATGTTAACTGAATTTTTGGAGGTTGTTCTTGAAAATAATTATTTGTTTTTTGAGGATGAGTATTTTAAGCTGAGAACTGGCATTGTTATGGGGGCAAGTTGCACCTCATCTTATGCCAACATGGTGATATATGTATGCTATATTTTTGTAAGTGAGTGGTTTCAACATGTGTGGATATCGCTTTGCTTTTTAGATGACATATTTTTGATATGGACAGGTGGACCAGAACTTTTGCATAAGTTTATTGAATTTTTGAACTCTACAACTGAATTTTTAACATTTAAACACTGATGGTCATCTGATTTTGTGAATTACCTTGGTGTGACCTTCTATAAAAGCTTGCAGAGAATTGTTTTGAGTAATAGGTTCATAGGTTCAGAGGTAGGTACTAGGCTATCAGCCCAAGGGCCTACGCAAGCCTAGCCAACAAGGTTCCCTGGCTTACGCCACCCAAGAAAGTTATTTTTCTGTGCCACTGATGAGCAGAGACACATAAGTGATCCCCGGGGTGTATTTTCTATTTCCCATCCACTCATCAAGATTTTTTTTGAAGAGTGCTAATGAAGAACTTTGCTTGACATAGATGGGTAGCCTGTTCCAGAGTATGGGAAGTCTCTGGGATAGGACTGTATCCCTCCAGCATGTCCTGTTTATTGTGGTGACAAGGTTTAGGTCCCTAGAGCGTGTAGCTCAGAGGGATTGGGATTTCTTTAGGTGTAGCATGGGTTTGACATAGCTTTATATGTTAGGCAGAGATCACCTCTTGGAAGCTGACATTTTCTAGTTCTAACTTAGATTATCAAAGTTACCATTCATACAGACAAAAGGCTAGTACAGTTAAGGGCCAAATAGTGAAAGTGTCATGAATGACCTCCAATAAATTATGTTCCCAGCATAAGTTAGAAATGGTAAAGAAGATATTTTAAAAATGAGAGTGTCCACTTGGCTTGTTAAGAAGTACTGAATTGTAACTTTTGAATGAGAGAAATTGTAGATTTAAACCAATCAAACCTAATAGAAGTCTACAGACCCCTTCACCCCTCAGGACAAAACCTCTTTTCTTTTTCCATAGCTCGACTATGGAACTCCCTCCCTCCCTCCATTTGCACCATCACTATCCTTCCAACCTTTAAAAAATCACTTCACTCCTACCTAACATCCACATGGGAATGCTCCTGCTCCCTCCCCACATAAGCATTCTCCACTTCCTGTATTCTCATTACCTTCACCACCCGTATTCTGCTCGTAATCTAATTCTTAATATAATCTATCATCCTGAATTCTTCTGTATCAAAAAAAAATGTATAACTTCACTTTATTATTATTTTTGTTGATAATTTTACCGATTGTAAACTACACCTTGCTATGTCTTGTATGTTATGTAATGTAAATCTCTGTAACATGTATTCTTGTTTGGAGCTTTTCTCCCGAGGACTCCATTGAAAATGGGTTCACTTGGCCCAATGGACCATCCTGGCTAACCAACAGCAAATAAATAAATAAATTAATTAATTAATTATTACTGCAGAGGTGGTGAACAATCTAACTCTGAGTAGTGCCAGAAATACAAAAGTTGAGGAGTTGGGTGGGTGGCCTAATGGTTAAGGTGTTTACCTTACAAACACAAGGTGCAGGGTTGGAGTCTCACAAGAGATAATTGGCTAGGCTTAAAATGGCTTGCAAGGGCACTTAGCCTAGTACTAATCTATGAACCTATGTATTTATTTATTTTGCATTTGTTAACCGGGTTGGTCCAGCTGGGTAAGAATTTACCCTTTTTCAATGGAGACCCGAGGGGAAAAGCCCCAACCAGACATACAAGTAGAGACAAGTTTACAATAATACAGAGCAAAACAATGTCATGAATACAATGGATAAGAAAAAAAATAATGTACTCAATGGAATTAAACATAGCTATATACAAAAATATAATAATAAGGGTGTAAAAGAAAAAACAATGATAATAAATCAAGAGGAATGCAGTAAGGGAATTAATGTTATAGGTAATAATTTGAAAATAATATGGCATTATTAGATTAGAGGCTAGAAGGAGAAATTGTGTAAGTGCAAGGGGCCTCAGATCTGAGGAAGAAACTACTGCAGGAGTAAAAAAAAAATTCCTCAGGAACTTTTGTGTTACCTTATTCCCACCTGGCTTCCCCTCTTATAAATATCTTTTCTAAGAATTGGAAGGCTGTATTAATTGTGAACATTAGAACCCAAGTTGTTTGTTTTAATAAATGAAAAATATTAAGAATTTATTGGAGCACATCCCCCATAGTGAAAATAGAATGTTGATCTGTGGAGTCTGTGTACAATGCCTACTTATACTTGAAGGGAGTGAAGACCATGTGCCTCCTGATTTTTTAGTAAACTGTAAAGGAAATTTTCCCTGTAGAATTTTTGGGGGTTGTTTTGTTGCAAAATGTGATTCTTGCAGTGCATTCTACATTGGAAAGACTGAACATGCTTTGAGAAAACAAGATTATTAACATGTGTATAGCATTAAGATGCATGATGCAGTACATGCTTTAATAGGCACTCTGTTATCTACCAGAATTCTGTGCAACTTAAATTTTTTATCTTGGAAAAGATAGTAAAGCCCCCAAGGAGTGGTAATTGGAAAACTCATTTAAAGACACAAAAAAACTTTTCTGGCAGATTAAATTCAATGCAGTGGTGTTTCCAGAATTAAATGACCCAGTTTCCATCATCAGTGTGTTAAAAGATCAATGCTGCTATTTTAAGATAGTCAAAAAACATTGTTTTAACAATTTTACCATTGTGTTTTAAAATATTTTGAGTATTCACTTTCTCTTTAAATGTTTGATCATGTGATGTTCTGTCATGTGACTTTCTGGTATTTAAATGTCATGTGGTGTTCAGGAGGTTTCATGCTGAAGAAGTCTAGGATTGCTTAGACAAAACTGTAAAATTAAAACTGTTTGTGTTATTTTGTTGTCTTGAACTAAAGAGTTTTCATCTGAATCAGTCAATAATGCCAGACACTTAAAGAGCCATATGCCATATTGCTGAGAGAATAAATGTTTGATTCAAACCTGTTTTTCTATTAACTTTGAATTAGAATATATTTTTAAAATTGTTCCTATTTTTGAGCAAAGAATTTCAGATCTATGACTTGCAGATGTATAGGAAGTTTATAGTAGACAAATAACTCCTGAAGATGCTCATAACTATTCTACTTAGAAATATCTGTTAGCCATTGTACTTTCACCTCAACTCTAAAGATTATTAAGTGCAGATGACTTTAACTGAAATTGTAATTGTTTCACACGAATATTAAACTGTGTGGCCAGATCAAGAAGACATTTGATTCTTACACTTTATCTTTGCTTCTACCAAAAGTCCTTCTTAGGTTAAAATGAATGAACTGCTATATATCGTTCCTACTGTTATGTGTTTTACCTCAAGAAGGCCGTAGAGCTAAAGTCATACATGCAGAATAAGGATTTGGAGAAGGAATGAGGTTAAATGGAAGGCAAGAACTGAATAAGCTAAGTAATGCTGGATAGACAATGACTGTATAATGTTTGCAACTGAAAATCTGTCAATATGGTTTGTTTTCATTTATATAAATGTATGATTGCATAAGTCATAAGTGATAATTCAATAAAGATGTTTTTGTTTAAAAATTATTACAGTATAAGAAATAAAGGGTTTCTAGTTTTCTCCACAAAGAATTTATTGTTTTTGTAAAGTATAATTTTCATGTTTAACCTGTGAAAAACTGAATTTGCTGTTGTATACTATTTACCTCTCAACCTTCCAGATTTTCGCAGAATGTTCAGATTTTTTGCCTCATATTTTTTGTCTGTTCCTCATAAATGTTTGTGGTTTTATGCATTTTGGGGCAAATCAGTGAGATTTGAATTCACTATATAAATGACAGGCACTTGAGTTTCAGACTTCATACCCCTCAGAAAAAGTTTATAAGAGCAATATTTAAAATTCGTCCCTATTTGGGGGGGCTTTGACCCCCATTATTTTGGGATTTTTCAGATTTTTGTGCAAAGAGGTTGAGACTACGAAGTATGCCATTTTCATTCTTTGGCTTGTAGCGCCAGGTGTCCCAACCACTTGCTTATCAATTCAAATAAATAATGCTGTGGTCATAGACTGTTAATCTTTTCCTCAAAAATCTACGACCAACCTCAGAACGTGCCAGGCAAAGAACCGAAAATCAAAAGACGCTGTATTTATTCACTCATTAAGTCTGTAAAGAGCTGTATGATTTTGTATTAGCATTCAGTTTCTAAAAGATAAGGATTAAGGGCAGTAAGTGGTTCTGTTTAGTGCCACTAACCCTCTCCTCTCTGCCTTGCCACAAAAATGCCAGATGTTGGACAGAATACAGTTTTGCGACAATAATCAGAGACAGTTAAGAGTTATGTCTGCGGTTGCACGCTGGCAAACTACCAAACATTTTAGGTAGGTTCACAACGTGTTTGTACCAGGTCTAGGACAAAACAGTTGCGCACAGTGTCAAGCAACTGAACAAAACTAGAGCAGTGCACGAGACCAGGGTTTTCACAGAACTGCTGCTAAACGTATAACCAGCGGCGGCGTTAGAGAGCGACATAAGCATTCAGGAAGATGGCGGCAGAATGCTGGTGCCTAATTCGGCAGCTTTTCGCTATCGTTTTCTTAGGATTGTCTTTCTTGACCCTTGTTAATTCTGGAACACTTGAGGTACATAAGACACTGCAAACCCTGCCTCAGGATGCTGGTTTTCATGTGGTGGGTATTGAGGAGAAAGGTGACACAGAAAGCATCAGCCAAGGATGGGAACGGTGGCGGGGCCAGCCCTTGGACAGATCCAGCGACAGGTTAGAGCGGCATCGAATGAGGAAACGGAGTGCAGATAAGCCCGAGCTTATCAAGGTGTATGGCCAGGTAAAAGTGTTAATGTTAATTAGGTTTTACAACCTTTCGTGTCTTTAAAGCAGCTGTTCTAACATTTCACTTGCTTGAAAATGAGCAAGAATTGCATTGTGGTTCACGACTGCGTTAGAAATATGCTGTTCTTTCCGGACGAAGTGTACAGTCCTTTCGATCCTTTTCTTTTTGAAGGGGAAGATAAGTATAGTGTAAACCAATGTACTGCTTATTGTGTTGGAGTGTAGGCTTATTATACTTGGTGAGTAAACGTTCTTGCAGCCTGGTTCCTCAAGAAGGGGTACACAAATTCTAATACAGGTGTCCGTTTCTTAAGACGTGTAGTCATTGTGAAACTATGAAGAAAACTGTTTTCCGTTTAGAATTGGCTTATAAATTTCATTAGGAGATCGCTTTTAGTTTATTTGCCCTATAATCATTTCACTCTGATTGCCCAGACGAAGATCGAGACGTCTTTTTTAAACGTAGTTTTGAAGTTGACACCTACCTCACTATGTTGTAGATAAGATTTCTTTATTGGCATTGCACAAGTACAGCGAAATTTGTAGCAATCCTCCAAAGGTGCATTCGCATATAATGAACACGGATAAGTAAGACAATAGAATGCAATGCAATAAACAGCTATGTTATTGCAGATGAAAGGGATAAGGTAAGGTGCACAGGAATGTAAACATATACCTTATAGTGCAAATGGCAATTAACTGCATTCATTCCGAGTATATATATATATATATATATATATATATATATATATGTCTTAGATATTCTTAGTCTTCGATTGACTTCTGATGTGCTTAACATAATGTTTTAAAACGTAACTGGGGCCTTCCATAATGTCAGAATTAAGAGGTCCCTTGTGCTAGTCTCTGATGTGGACAGCAGCTTTATTTAAATTTTATTAACCTGGGTGGAGCAGTGATCCTTCATACTTGTATTGTATTGTGTTTGTGTGCAGTGCTATTAAAGTGGATTCCTAAAAGTGTCATCAAAAGCTCAGTAAACCAGGACCTTATTACAAGCTAAGTTTGCACTGTGGCAGAGACAAGCATGTGTACAGTAAAATCTGAATGTGTGTGTGCAACTGTTTGCTTTTAAAACTTACATACACCATGCAGATCATTTTGTAAACATACCTACCTCTACTTCAGTACAAGTGCAAAGCAAAGAGAATCACTTCAGCCAAGTCAAGTTCCTGAACTACCTTGGTCAACAGTATCCACTGACGTACAGTGGATAGAAAACGTGTACACACCCCTGTTAAAATGCCAGGCTTTTGTGATATAAAAATTGAGACCACAGTAAATCATTTCAAAACTTTTCCCACCTTTAATGTGAACTATACCTGTACAATTCAATTGAAAAACAAACAAATCTGTTGGGGAAAAAAATGAAAAAGTACAATAAGCTGGTTGCATAAGTGTGCACACCCTTAAACTACTACTTTGTTGAAGCACCTTTTTTTTTAATTACAACATTCAGTCTTCTTGGGTACACACCTGCTATCAATTAAAGAGACTTTGATTGACCCCAAATAAAGTTCAGCTGTCCTAGTAGGATTTTTTTGACATTTACTCATTTGCCTGCTACAGCAAAAGCTATGGTTCACAGAGAACTTACAGAGCATCAAAGGGATCTCATTGCTGAAAGTTATGTCAGGAGAAGGGTACAAAAAAATTTCCACAGCATTGTCTTCACTGTGTTCCATGGTATATCCAGTCTTCACAAAGTGGAGAAAATATGGGGCAACAGTGACGTTGCAAAGAACTGGACGTCCCTCCAAAATTGATGAAAAGACAAGATGAAAACTGGTTAGGGAGGCTGCCAAGAGACCTACACCAACCCTGAAGGAGCTGCAGGAATTTTTGTGGCAACTCCTGGTTGTGCACTACATGTGACGATCTCCCATATTCTCCATATGTCTGGGCTGTGGGGTAGGGTTGCAAGACACAGAAAAACATCCAAGCCCTGCTAAATTTTGCAAAACCATCAAGTCTCCCAAAAACATGTGGGAAAATGTGTTATGGTCTGATGAGACAGAGGCTGAACTTTTTGGCCACAATTCCAAAAGGTACGTTTGGTGCAAAAACAACACTTCGCATCACCAAAAGAACACCATCCCCACGGTGAAGCATGGTGGTGGCAGTATCATGCTTTGGGGTTGCTTTTCAGCTGGAACTAGGGATGTTAAGTTGTCTATCTCGCCTTCATTCTTGCTGGATGGGTTCGGAGCCGACCTCGGCTCCGACTCGGCCACTCTAAAAGCTCGAGAGTTGGTTCCACCGGCTCAAGGCTCCCCTTATATCCCACAATGCTAGGCGAGAGTTACCTCAGATCTCGTTTGCCGCTACAGCGATCGAGGTGTTGGTTTTCTACCGGTTCTTGGTAAGTGACTTTCTTGTAAAGTTAGTGCATTTAAACCCCTTTATTTTTAATTTTTATACTTATTTCCCATAGTTTAGAGGAATTCTTGCCCCTTTTTCTTAAAATTCCTGTTTTTTCCCCACAAGAACTTTAAGTTCTTCCCTCGGGCCTTCAGGCCTTCTTCCTTCCCTAGTGGGTGTGTGTGTGTGTTATTTTTCTTAATTTAAAACCTAGTTAGTTGTTTTATTTTAAGCTAAAACTAGACAGGGTGTAATCAGTGTGTTTTTGACTGTGTGTGTGATTGCACTTTCGGAATGTCTAAAGAATCAAAGGTCTCAGGCTTCAAGAAGTGTGATGCGTGCTGTCAGAAAATGTCTCTGACAGACGGTCACACTTCTTGTGTCTACTGCCTGGGACCTTTGCACCTGCAGGACTCCTGTGCTGTTTGCCATGGCTTCAGTCCCAGGGTCCTGCAGGAAAGAAAAAATAAGTTAATTTTAAGAGGTTTACTCAAGCCTGAGGATTCCCTTACTGTGTCTTCAGGGAAGCCCTCCAAGGCTTCTAGGTCTTCGGCTCCAGCAACTGAGCCGAGACCTAAGGCTTCTAAACCTCCGCCTACATCGGCTCCGGCTGGAGCCGATGAGTCTCAATCCACAGTTTCTGTGGTTCCTCGCTCGGCTGGAGCCGAGGTATTAGAAATTCCCGTGTCGGCTCCGACCAGACCTTCGGAGCCGACATCTAGGAAGAGGTCCAGGTCACCATCCTTTGGCTCCGTTCATTCGGCTCCAGGATCTCCCCTGCTGTCTGAACGGAGCCATAAATCTCACTCCTCTAGGTCATCGAGGCTGTCGGATCATGACCTTCAGAGGGTAGTGAGTCGACTTCTTAAGTCCGAGGCACTGGCCCAGATGCTTCAGAGCCCGACTCATCAGTCGATGCCTGCCCCTGTCCATCAATATATTCCTCCTCCGACTCCGTTGAGCTCGGAGCCGGGTCGTGTCGGAACCGAGACTGTGGTAGCGTCGGAGCCGATACAATTGTCTTCGGCTCCATCGTCGGCTCCGATTTCTTCCTTAGAAGAATCTTGGCGCCGGACTTCCATCGTCGGCTCCGAGGGGGTGAGTGGCATCGGACCCTTGTCCGACCCCGCTCTTCCTCTCGGAGCTTCGGCGCTGGTGAGTTCGGCTCCGACATCGGCCTCGGAGCCATCACTGTCGGTGCCGAGGGGGGTTCTCAGCTTCTCGGAGCGGGGACCTCTGGCTTTGCCTGACAGGGGTGCGTTCGAGGTCATGCGGAGTGTGTTAGAGCCTGGCTCTACTCCACAGTCGGCTCCGTCCGCCCCTCCCTCTACGGTGCCTCAGGTCAAGTCGACTCACTCCCTCATCCCGGACCGCAGAGAGCCAGCTCCTCAGGAACCCCCTGTGGGGATTTCATCCTCTTCCGAGGCCTCTCCTGATTTGGCAGAAGAGCCCCTCGGAAGAGGAAGTGTAAGAGGAAACACATTGACTCACCTGAGTCCATCACATCTGACACAGATTTAGATGATTCGAGGTTTCCCCGTTCCCCTTCTGAAGATGTCTCCTTTGCAGACATTCTAGAGATCCTGAAGCAGAGGGAAATTGGCCAGCCCTTAACCCTTCGGAGGATGAATCTGTGTATCTTGAGGCGTTTGGCTCTCGCCCTTCCACCTCCTGGGTGTCCCCTTGACCCCCTCATGCAGGTGGTTGCTAAAAGGCATGGACGGCTCCTGATTCAGTGGACCCCACTCCCAGGAGACCCTCCAAATTCATAACGGCACCAGCAGACAAACAGTTCTTGACAAAAGGAGTTTCTGTGGATGCTATGGTGGTAGCTGCTGCCACTAAGAAGGAACTAGCTGATCCTTCAGTACCTGTCCATCCACCTAACAAGGAATCTAGGTCCATGGACAGGTACGGGAAGCGGATGTTCTTGTCATCGACATTTACTATGCGTTCGCTGAACTACCTGTGCCATTTCACTCGTCTTCAAAGGGACTTGATCAAAGAAGCGAGTGACATGTTGAAGGACCCTACAGCTGCGGGTTTTCAAGATAAGATGAACACTCAGCTGGCTACCCTTAACTCCATAACCAACTCCTCCATGCGCCTCCTTTCTTATGCGGCTGATGGAGCGAGTAGGGCCGCAGGGACAGGTGTGGCCTTACGTAGGCATGCCTGGATGCGGCTATGCAATTTTGCGGACCCCTTCAAGACGTCTTTCACTAACTCCCCGTTTGATGGATCATCTCTCTTTGGTCCTCAAGTGAAAGAAACCTTGACTAGGTGCGAGACTGATGGCAAGACTCTTTCTGCCGTCGGAGTCCGTTTTTCTACTCCTTCTAGACCTTACCCCAAAGGCCAGAAAAGTGGAAAAATGTGGTTCCGTAAACAATCTCAAGGGACTTCGCCTGACGCACAAAGTCGTTTCCCTGCCAGAGGCAGAGGCGGGAATAACAATGGTAGACGTCGCCCTCGAGGCAGGGGGGCTCCGCAGAGCCAGGGCAACCGGGAAGCTTTCTCTGATAAGCCCTTTCAGCATCCCTGAGATGTTGCCCGACTGTCCACCTTCGGAGGCAGTCGGGGGAAGATTGTCACTGTACCCAGAAACCTGGCTATCCCTGACTCGAGACAAATGGGTACAGTCCGTCATTTCCGAAGGCTATTCTATCCCCTTTCTTCGCATTCCAAACCAATCAAAAAAATCCCTTCCAGATGTTCCACCCGCTCAAAGGGATCTAGCGGTTTTGGAAATTTCAAAACTGCTTGCAAAAAGAGCAATTCAGCCAGTTCCAGCAGACCAGCAAGGATCCGGAATCTACTCAAGGTTCTTTTTAGTTCCAAAGAAAACAGGGGACTGGAGACCAATTTTGGATCTCAGTATCTTGAACAGATCAGTCAAGAAAACAAGATTTCGGATGGTCACGCTGCAATCCATCCTTCCCCTATTGGGAAAAGGAAACTGGATGTGCTCTATAGACCTTCAGGATGCGTACTATCACATAAAATGAACAGACGCTCCAGAAGATTCCTCCGCTTCAGGCTGGGAACCAGTCATTTTCAGTTCAGGGCCCTGCCCTTTGGTCTCACCACTGCCCCGGTGTTTACCAAATGCATGGCAGTGGTAGCTTCTCACCTGAGACGACAAGGATTCCAGGTGTTTCCATATTTGGACGACTGGCTCCTCACAGCTCCCACCAAGCATCTCCTTCTGATGGCCAGGGATTACACTTTTCGCATTTGTCAAAAGTTAGGCATTTCAATAAATTGCGAAAAGTCTGTTTTGTCGCCTTGTCGTACTATTACTTTCATAGGCGCAAATCTAGACACAGTAGACATGTCTGCAAGACTAACACATCAAAGAATAACAGACATTCACAAACTGGTCTCACTCCTTTTCAACAACAACAGAATCAAAGCCAGGTTGGTACTGAAAGTGTTGGGAATTATGGCGGCTGCCATACCTCTGCTTCCATTAGCCAGATTCCACATGCGGATCCTTCAATGGGTGCTCTTTACACAATGGTCATACCAGCAACTTCCAATGTCCCACACCATTATGATCACGCAGGCGTGCAGAAATGTCTTCCCCTCAGCTTTTGTTGGGAAGATCCTTTGTTCCACCCCCTCCGGTTGCTACTCTGACAACGGATGCCTCCCTGATCGGGTGGGGGGGGCATTATCAGGGCAGGACGGTCCAGGGCACATGGCAACCAAATGAATGCCACTTGCACATAAATGTTCTGGAGATGAGAGCAGTGCTTTTAGCGTTGCAAGCCCTTCAAGACTCTCTTCCCTTGGGAACGATTGCAGTCCAGACAGACAATATGTCTGTAGTGTGGTACATCAACAAACAAGGCGGAACCAGGTCATACCCCCTGTGTCGGGAAGCACTCAGATTGTGGCAATGGGCGATTTCTTCTCAGCGGTTTCTGATAGCAACGCACATCCCCGGGAAGTCCAATCAAATTGCGGACAAGTTGAGCAGAGCTATCCTCATGCCTCACGAGTGGTCTCTGAAAGACTCTGTTGTGAGAGAAATTTTCCTCAAGTGGGGTCAGCCTTGCTGCAATCTTTTTGCTACTCCCCAAAACAGCAAGTGCAGAGAATATTTCACTATATTCCCTTTACCAGGCCAACCCAGCAGAGACGCTGTAGTCCAAGTTTGGCCCCGGGGACTTCTGTATGCATTTCCTCCCTTCCCACTAATCTCTCAAGTGATACAGAAAGCTATCGCTCAGAAGGCCTCATTGATCCTCATTGCTCCTTACTGGCCTCGACAGGTGTGGTTCCCCTTTCTACATCAATTTCTATTGGAGCGACCTTGGCATCTGGACCTAGTTCCAGATCTTTTGATCCATCAGTCGGGTCAGTTTCATCGCTCCCTCCCATCTCTGAACCTCACTGCTTGGTTCCTCCAGTTCCAACCTTAGCCAGGCTTCCTCAATTATCTCACTCCGTTCGAGATATTTTGATAGCTTCCCATAAATCTTCCACTCGGAAGATTTATTTGAGTAAGTGGAAACGCTTCTCATATTGGGCTCAAGGAAGGGACATAGATCCTTTCACTGCTTCCATCCAAATAGTCCTTGATTTTCTAGCTGAACTCTTCCATGCAGGTTCATCTCCCTCTACTCTTAAAGTTCAATTGGCAGCTATTTCTAACTTTCATGTGGGTATTTCTGAATCTGCCTTAATGTCCCACAAGCTTTGCAAAGCCTTTTTGAAAGGAGTTTTTCTTCTCAGACCTCCTATAAGAAATCCTCCTTCTCCTTGGGACCTAAATTTAGTTCTTACTTCTTTGATTCTTCCCCCTTTCGGACCTGCAGTCTCCTGTTCTTTAAAATTACTATCATGGAAGACTCTTTTTCTGGTAGCTATTACTTCAGCTAGGAGAGTTTCAGAGCTTCAAGCACTCAGCTGTCGACCTCCTTATCTATTGTTTCATAAGGACAGAGTATCCTTACGAACGAACCCGTCCTTTTTGCCTAAGGTAGTCTCGATGTCAAATCTAAATCAAAGCATTGACCTCCCTGTCTTTTTTCCAGAATATTCCAATAGGTCTGAACAAAAATTACACTGCCTGGATGTTCATCGTCAATTGAGGTACTATTTGGATAGAACAAAACAATTCAGAAAATCTGACCAGCTGTTTGTCTCCTATGCGAAGGCAGAAAGGGACTTTCAGTTTCAAAGGTATCATTATCCAGATGGCTAACATCTTTGATTTCCCTTGTATATGAAATTAGACACCAAAACTGCCTAATAAACCTAAGGCCCATTCCACCAGAGCTTTGGCTACTTCTTTAGCCTTCCAAGACAGACTGCCTATTGACACCATTTGTGCAGCGGCTACTTGGGCTACTCCTCGCACTTTCATTTCTCATTATAAGTTGGATTTAGCTTCTAGGCATAGAGCTAACTTTGGTTCCACTGTTCTCAGGAGTCTGTTCCGTTAGGCCACCCGGGACAAGGTGCTAGGGACGCGGTCCCATCCAGCAAGAATGAAGGCGAGATAGACAACTTAACATATAGAAGTTATGTTCTTACCATAACGTTCCATGTTAGTTGTCTTCTTCTCGCCTTCTTCTTGCGTCCCACCCTCCTTCCCCCTGGCCTGGACAGACCTAGAGGAGTTGTGATTGTGACCTCTCTTTCTACCACCTCTTTTCTTAGGCATATGCTGTTGCGCATATTTCCTGGATCAGGATGTAGGTCATCCTTCTTTCTCCCTGTTGTTGGAGGTGGACTCTGTTTAGAGTTATTCTGTTACTATTATAAGCTGGGGTTAGCTTACAAACGAGATCTGAGGTAACTCTCGCCTAGCATTGTGGGATATAAGGGGAGCCTCGAGCCGGTGGAACCAACTCTCGAGCTTTTAGAGTGGCCGAGCCGAGGTCGGCTCCGAACCCATCCAGCAAGAAGAAGGCGAGAAGAAGACAACTAACATGGAACGTTATGGTAAGAACATAACTTCTATTTTTAGTCAAGGTGAGGGGAATTATGAACAGTTCCAACTACCAGTCACTTTTGGCCCAAAATCTTCAGATGTCTGCTCGTAAGCTGTAGATGAAGAGGAATTTCCCCTTTCAACATGACAATGACCCCAAGCATACATCCAAATCAACAAAAGAATGGCTTCACCAGAAGAAAATTAACGTATTTGAATGACCCAGCCGGAGCTCAGACGTAAATCCAGTAGAAAATCTGTGTGGTGACCTGAAGAGGGCTGTGCACGAGAGATGCTCTCGCAATCCGACAGATTTAGAGTGCTTTTGCAAGGAAGAGTGGGCAAATATTGCCAAGTCAAGATGTGCCATGCTGATAGAGTCCTACCAAAGAAGAGTGAGTGTTGTAATTAAATCAATAAGTGCTTTAACAAAATATTAGTTTAAGGGTGTGCACACTTATGCAACCAGCTTTTTGTACTTTTTTTATTTATTTATATATTTTCCCCTAACAGATTTGTTTGTTTTTCAATTGAATTGTACAGGGTATAGGTCACATTAAAGGTAGGGCAAGTTTTGAAATTATTTATTGTGGTCTCTTTTTTTTTTTTTTTTTTTTTTTTTTTTTATATCACAAAAACCTGGCATTTTAACAAGGATGTCCACTGACAGAAACATTACACACAACTTGTGTGCCAGCTCGCCTTACTTAAGTACACTTTTCATTTTATTTTACTTTTATTTACCCAAGTTTGTCCAACTGTTTTTAGTCAAAAAATCTTTTCAGCATATGTCCAGGGAGAAAAGCTGTAATATATTACAGATATTTTTAACAAACTTTTAGTATAGACACAGACATAAAATAACATACATTAATAATGACTTGTATAGTTGATAATTAGATTACATTCATCTGAAAGTACAGACCGCTATTACAGTCTTACAAAGCTGGAATTACAACAGCAGGGCCAGTTGTTTCATTCACACATGGCTCAAATCCCTATTGCCCACCCCACCCACAATATCTGAGTTGATCTTGTGAGGTGGTAGATTAATGGGATTTTTTAATCAAAATTAATTCTCATTTATTACCAGCTCCACTACCTACTGGTAACTATTGATGTCCCACTGAGTACTGGTAACTATTGATGTCCAGGATCTGTTTTCTGCAATACCCCATGCTGTAGGTTTGGAATGGGTGACTGCCATCCTAATGGAGTATAAGCAACTGTCTGATACAGATTTATGTTTGGCCTAGAACTGGTACTGGACAACTATGTATAATTTGAGAGGGAATATTATAAGCATGTGAATGGGCTTGTTATGGGAGAAACTTGCTTCCTTGTTTGCAAGGCTGATATTACTGTACTAGGAAAAGAACTTCGTATTTTATTCCCCCCTTTTATTAATATATAGATCTATACCTGCGCTTCCTGGATGATATATTTATAATTTGGAAATGATCCAGGATAAAATTAGAACGATTTGTTCAATACATTAATCAATACATTATCTAGATGTAAATTTAATGAAGGACTTATAAAGTTTAGACTTAAATCTCTGATTTTCTAAAAAAGAAATTTACACTAATACATATTTGTACTTCAGTAGCAACCACCCTTTACACCAGTAGCAACCACCCTTTACACCAAAAGAAGAGTATTGTGAAAGGCCAAACAGTCCGGGTTGCTAGAATGACTTCGTATTACAGTGACCTTTTAGTTGAATTGGAAATAGTAGGAAACTTATTTTTTTAGAAGGGGTTACCCTGCACCATTAATTGTAGAAATAAAGAAAGAAATGTTGGACAGTTAGGGTGTTAAATTTTATGTTTTGAGCCTAGCAGGGGGATAAACTTATGTTCACAATTCAAATGACCAATATAAAAATCAAAACCAGCATAGAAAGGTGAGAGTGACCAAATGGATGGTTGATCTAGTCAAACAGAACTAGATTACACCAGGTCATTTACTTTTAATATACAGTTATGATGCAGGAGGGATATGAAAGATCATCCAAAAGTATCGGAACATTTGTTTTGAAAATGCCCAATGGTCTGGATGTATTTTCAACCCCCCCCCCCATATATAGTTTAAAAAAAAAGACTTGACATCAAGGACCTTTTAGAAAAAGGCCCTAAAAAAGGAGAAATGATATTCGACAATTCACAAGGAAAACTGGTACCTTTTTAAATGTGGGGTGTGTCACCAGTACAAACGTATAGCTAATTGTGCATAATTGTCTCCCTGCCATAAAGCCTATTAAGGAGAGTTGTATATTTTGCTTAGTGTGAGATCTGTTTCTTATATTATGTAGGGAAGATGGAGATCGTTACAAGACATGCTGGACAGGTGGGGTGTTAAATTTACAAACATCATTATTATTTATTGTAGACTTATTACAAAGTCTGCAAACATAGTTATGAGATTTTTAAGTGGATAGAGAACAATGCCCTGTATAAACGTTTAAAGAAATGTGAAAATGGGGCATTTTTATTTTGGTTGTTGGAGCAGGTTGAATTTAACCATAGGGGAGGGCAATGGGAAACGTGTCTTGAATACTTTGAACTGGTGTGGCAGCTATGGCTGAATGTAGGTGCCCCCCCCCCCCCTCCCAGGGCTTGATGGGTAAATTTCAGTAGGTTCAGGGTTGAAATTGTGTTTAGCAAAACTTTGAATATATTTGTTAACTTTATGGGGGAGGGTAGGTTGTCTAAAGAATTTTTTTAAGTATTAAATATTGTGATGATAATTTTATATGCAGGAGCTACATAATTTCATTATATGGACTGAAGCAATGTTTTTTATTAAGTCTAAAGATGAAATCAAGCAATACATTCCTAGTGTTTTATTGCTTTGTGTGGTTAGTGAGAAAATGGGAGTTATTTCCAAACTGTTTTTATTGGTTTCATATCTATTTTCTCACTTCGGCTCAGTCTTTCCAGTCCTTGTTTTAAAAACAAAGTGTTTTTTTTTTCTAAATCAGAACTCCAGCATGCATGAATGCTGCTCCAAGTTCCACATAACATCACTCATCCCTTCTTGGATTTGCATACTAGTTTGCAGTTCATCTGCTACTAGTGTGTGAACAAATTCTAATTACATTTTTTAATGACTTAATTGTGGGGGTGGGGGCTGCAGCTCAGCAGTCTGGTACCATGAGCCACCCCTGAGATTAACAATAATCCAAGGCTAAAAGTGGAATAACTTGGATATGTATTCTGTTATCAGGTCCCTACTGTTTTTATACTGTAATAGAGTAAGCCCTCAAGGATGAGTTTACTGACCTGTGTAGAAGTCCAGAGAGCTTATTCCTCAACAGCTAAATAAGGGTACTAGCACCAGGCCAAGTAGTGTTCACTGAAACAACCAAAAGCATACCTTGGTTTTGTGAAAGGTGTGCCTGGTCATGAATTCTCCTAGTCCGTCTGACTTTAGATTGCTTTTGGATTCATTGATGTATGATATTGTTACATACATTTACAGTTTTCAGAAGTTTGCCATAGTTGTACTTCATGTCAGTTTGTCTCTTTCACTAATGAAGGCTGAATTTGCAAGGATAATCAGTTTGTAAACTGGTGGAAAAGCACAATATTTGTCTCTTGAAGGAAAAAAAAAACTGTTATGAAAGGCATGTTTTCCAGTGTCCCTGAGACACCCAAACCAGAGTTTCTCATCAGCCTGTATCACCAGATGGTTTAGTATTTGTCATTACATCATATGCGCTTTGTCATGAAATATTTATCACCATCACTTTGAGGTCATTAGTGCATCTCATGGACTAAGACGAAACGGAGATAAAAATCTTTTTTGTGTCTCCAATATTTTCTTGCGTAAAAAATAAATAAAAGTTGTAACACTTTTTAAATCATCTAAATTTAGTGGATGTATTCAAACGTTTTGATTGTAGCAATTGCTTCAGACTATAAAAACCTTTTATGTTGTGCAGTTTGTTGCTGGAAAGCCTGGTTTGTAAGTGTAGGCTAACATCATGTTAGTCTTGGTGCCCCAATATGTCAAGAGAGGTATTGGTACCAATATTGTTCTATCAGCTTGCACAGTGTAACCCAAAGGAAACATGAACTCTAGTTCCTTCTCTGAACCTCCTACTGAGAAAAGAAAAAGTGGAATTTTTTAGTTGCATATTTTTTCAATGAGGATGATTTTTACATAAACCAGAATTCCTGTTCCAAGAGTGCTTTTGAGGCGGACTATCAACCCATGGTAGCCCTCCCAACTAATGTATATTCTAGTGATACTTCCAAGTGGATGACATTTTTTTTTTTTTTAAATTGGATAATGAAGCCTTTTGTTGCCTTATAAAAGTACAGAAAAGGTTTGATGGATATTTAGGAATGGACACTACCACTAAATTGTATTGTCCCCACTGTCTTTCCCTTCTTTTGATGTTAGAGGTGCTATATTCCAAAATTCTTGATTTTCAATATGCATTGCTAAAGAAGGGAAATGGATACTGCAGGGCTCCAAGGATGGAGCTTGCATTTACCTTGATTTAGGGGACCCCCCCCCCCAGATACCAACTGCTGCTCGGAAACTAGATTAATATAATTAAGACATTAGGTCTGATTTTTAATTGTATTTGACGGAGCTTAAATAAATCCTGGGAAAATAGTTTTATGTCACCATACTTGTCAGAGATGGTAACTGCCAGACATTTGGAGTAGGTCCTGGGTTGTTCTTTCTGATGTGTGCTAAAGAGCATCAAAAAGGGCTTTGAGAAAATCATGGGTAATGGAAGCGTGTATGATTCAACCCAAAGCTCTACAATACCTGTATCTCTCAAACCCCCCATCATCAGTTAAGAAAAAGCACGGAAAGTGTCGTCAAGACTAAAAACCCTTTCTCCATGGGACCAGATAACATAGCAGGCTGTTTAAGTAGTAAACATGCTCTGGTATCACCTCTCCACAAGGTATTTAACCTGAGCCTGCCTGCAGGCTCAGTCATGGAAATATGGTTAGGTACAGCCCAGAGAGGGCTTCGTATGCTGTAACTGGATGATCAGTAATGATTACAAGGGGGACAATAGAGTCTTTAGTTTTGGAGGGATCACCGTTGGCACTACAGCTCTTGTATTTAGCACTGATCAGTTATAGCATATGATACCACCTTTAGGATGTACCTTACTACATATTTCGAACAACTGGAAAGACAGTTTCCAAAGAAATGGGATTACAGACTTAAAATCCCTAAGCCATCAGAAATGACTACAGAGGCACTGATCCTCTTTTCTGTGCATTAAAGGTTTATTAGAAAACTGTGCTTTGCCTTCTGAGCAGTCAAGGTTCTTGTTCCTCCAAAAATTAACCACAAGTACCAAAAAAAAATTAATCTAAACCTGCTTTAGTATGGTATAAAACAGGATATAGAGACATATTTGTTACTCAGCATATTCCTTACCTCTGGAATACACTCCCTTTGCAGATAGTGCATCAAATTGCATTATCTTCTTTCATTAACAGGACCTGGATACTTGGATGGGTATTTCTAAATTTACCTTGGTCTTGACTGGCCTAGCCCTCCTTGAGAGAGGAGGTACTGTCTGACATGGTAGGTTTAATGGTCAAAAGACTCTGTAGCCATGAACTTTGTGTGATACAAGGAGTGGAGAGATCGTCAAATCGTGTGCTTGATTTTAATATCAGCTATTCTGACACGATTAAGCATTTTTGGATGTGAATTTACAAGCTTTTTTTTAACACCTGTACTGAATTATCACTTGTGATACCGGCAAACTTACGTTTATGTAAAAATAATTTAAACCATATTAACAAATTCACATTACAAACATTATACATGACGTATATTAAATGTTATTTAATCTTAGCAGCATTACATAAATTATTCAGTTCTTGCCTTCTTTTTAAAGCTGCAGTGATGATTTGTTGTGGCTGTATCAAACAGTGGGGACTAAAAGAGACAGCAGGTTGAGCAATCTGCTTTAATATCCCGTTGTTATTCTTTAAATGTCATTCCTCCTCCAAAATATTTTTCTCCATGTATTGTTCCCATTTTTTTTCTATGCAATTTTTTCTAAAGATCCCACTTCTGGTTTTACCTATGTTACAGTATTCAGTACTTCAAGTATAGTTGGTTTAGATTTTGATGTCCATTTTCTATTATTTGCTTTTTTAGCAGCCAGCAGAATTAAACTTAACAATGCCTATCTAGGTCTAGGCACATCAGATCCTTATTTTTCAAAAATAATTTCCTTAGTCACAGTTATTTGCTAGCCTAGTGTTCCTAACAGAGTACTCTGTAAGGAATTTTTAAAGCCTGCCAAGTCATTACACTCCCAAAACATATGTTCCCAGTCACACCTCCAACATTTGCTGCCTACTTGAGGAGAAATTATTTTATAGGTGTATAAAAGTATCTGTGCAAACACTTAAAGCAAAAAAGCCTACATCTTCTAGATTTTGTTGCATATTGGGGAGCCATACACATGTCCTCCCATTGTTTCTTTGTGAATTGCATTTATCTCTTCCCAACCTTTTCTCACCTCTTCTGATTGGTTTCTATAGTTTATTGTGCAGTATTTTATGTGCCGTACTAATCATCCCTTTAACACCAGCTTCTGTTCTATTTTCAATTTAAAGCTCAACCAGTGGAGGCCTTTCATTTAGGATTTCCCTGTCCGGGATTGACACCGGAGTATAGACACTCATTAGCCTGCAATCCAAATATTTTCTTGTTCTCTTCCCACTCTATTACCTTTCCTTCTCTAATTATTTGTTCCCAATACCTAGGTTCTTTTGCCAGTGTCCTCCAGTAAATTCCATCTATGTCTTGCCTACTGTCTGTATCCCTAGTTGCAGTCACCCCTATCAGCAGATTCTCCTTGCTCCATTCCAATGTTTGTTTCGTTCTTAGTATATTTTCAATTAATTTATGGATATAACATTCTGTATGATTGTAGCTGCTTTCCTTAAGGAGCCCCATCCAAAAATCCTATTATTTCCTTATTTCTTGAATCCCCCCCCCCCCGCTTTATCATCATCAACCCTTTCCACTTTAAATTGTAGATTTCTGCATGCTTTGCATGTAAGAGACTTAACTCTGTAGCTGTAAAGTATCCCTTCAAATCAGTTAATCCTACACAACCTTGTTCTATTAAGAGGATCAGCCTTTCATACTTGACTATTGCCCTCTTCCCCTCTCAAATAAAATCCTTCAACCCTTTATTAATTACTGTCTACAACATCTTATGTGGTTTTTAAAAATATGCCTGACCTGTGTATAAAACTAAAGGTATAGAAGCATTGTTACTGCTTGTATTTTGCTATCTATAGCTGTAGGCAAGAGCATCCAGTTTCCCGGTTTTCAAATTATCTGTTGTTGGTTTCTTCCCATATATCCTTAGCTGCTATAAGAGAATCCTTTTTAATCCATACTCTTAAATGTTCAATTTTATTATTTCCCGGAAAATATGGGTATTGCTGAACCAATTAATGTGTGCGCTTACATAGTTTATAGCTAACGCCTTTGTTTTATCTTCATTCATTGTATATCCTGAAAAAAAGTAACTGTGTCAGAATGCTCTGTAGCACTGAAATGTCATTTTCTGTGTCTGTCAGGTAATATAAAATAATATCTGCAAATAAAGCCAAGTGTTATTGACCCCCATACCAATTACATCTTTGAATTTTCTGAGTCCCTTATTTTCTTTGCTAACAGATAACGCAAGTAACTAGGAAATAGGGCACCCCTGCCTGGTTCCTGTGTTCAGACACAGCTTATCAGAAAGGAACCCTCCCACTTTTTGCCTCAGATTCCGTATATATCCTTTTAATTAACATTATTATTGTATCAGGAAATGCAAATGCTTCCATTGACCTACTCATAAAATCTCAACTTACTCTGTCCATTGCTTTCAGTGTATCAAGAACCATCAGCAGTATTTTCTTACATTCTGCTTCCCCTATGAATCATCATTGTTGCATTAATGCTGTCAAATATTTGCTTCCCCTACATAAAAACTCATTGTTGGATATCTATAAGTTTTGGTGTCACCGTTGCTATTCTTTTAGCCATTATAGACATAATCACTTAATAGTCATGGTTTAAAATGAAAATGGGTCTATATAATGATGGGATTTTACCATCTTTATATATTACAGCCACCACAGCTTTTTTTCCAGGATGTTGGTACCACCCCTCCTTTTAAAATACTTTTAACTTTCCAGATCTTTATCACTTTCTTCCCTCCTAGCTTCCAATTTTCCATCGAAGTACCTTTTATTCCTGGAGACTTTCCTGCAGACTGGTTATACATTTATCATTTTATCTCCTCTCGTTCTATCTTAATTGTTGAGCCTAAGCCCTCCCTAACCCTTGCATATTTAAGTTTTCCATAAATATTTCCATTTGTGCTGCTTCTTGATATTTCCACTTCTCTTCTTTATACAAGTTTTCATAACATTTCCGAAATATTTCTAATACCTTTGTGGGATCTGTGGTTATTTTTCTGGTTGTGGGCTCCCTATACGTTTGGCAACCCTTTCTACTTTCTGTTTGTCATTGTGACAAAAGCTTTTGTGGTCTGGAGTTTAAAAAAAAAAAAAGTTGCTTAACATCCAGGTACTATGCACTTGCGCTGCCACTTGATTCCCCTTATTTTGTAATACTTTAACCTTTGTCGTCCCCTCTAAATAATTTTTATTACTTCTTTAACCAGATCTCTGTCTTATTTCTTCTCTTTTTTAAACTCCACTTTCATTTTATCCCACTCACTAGCTATAACATTCATTTTCAGTGCTATCTTCCCTCATATCTCTTGGATAATTTTGACTACCTATTCCTTAAATTCCTCTCCTTTTTAACAGTGTCTCATGTTTGCTTCATTTTGTTGCATTTTTATCTTATTAATTATTGGCACATGATACAGTGTAGTTATTGGATGTGTGTTGAAGCTTTCAATTAAATGCACATGTTCCTGTGAAATATAATTTCTATCTAGTCCAGTTATTATACCTTGGGGAATAATATGTAAATTATGAGTTCTTAATATTGAATTCACATCTTTTATACAAAATATTTTCTTAAATTTCTTCAGAAATCTACCCTCTTTTGTTAGATTTTCCCTTGTAGCCCCCCAGTTTAATTTGTCCCTGATATTCTGCAGAATATCCATCCTGAGATCCATTTTTTCAAATTCTTATGCTCAGTTCTTTCCAAATGCATCTCCTGTAATATTGCTATTTGCACTCTGTATGTCTTAATGTAATTGAATATTATTTCCTTCTGTACACGTGAAACCATTCACATTCAAGATAATATGGAAAGTATCGCCGTTATGGCAATAAGTTATTCTTGCCAATTATATATGGCAGCTTTTTTCAATATCGACTTCTAGCCTTTGTGTTCCATGAACCCATTAATGTTTGGCAGGTTAGTCCTTTATGCAATTTTTTCTTAACATTGAAACCTATATCACATTTTATTTGTTTTAGTAAAAATCCTCAAACGAAAAAAACAAAATCCCCATAACCTATTAACTTAAGAACTCCTACCCAAAAGTCAGGTTTTTCTTTCCAGAAAGTATTTTTCCTTCGCTGTAATCCAAGATGAAACACTTCACATACAGAAAAAAAAAAACATAATTTAATAATTGTTTGCCTTTCTTTCCTGCATCTGTCTCCATCTGTTACATCAAAATGGCTACTTAAGAGTAGCACAGTAATCGAGTTAGGTCACTTACCCTAACAACAAAGTCATTAAGGCACAATTAAATGTCATTGTTTTCTTATCACTTTCAGATTGCCAGCATCACACCTCAGATAAATAGTGTGACCTGAAATCTGAACAAAGTCGGGGTTTTCAAGCTTAATTTTCAGATGCAAATGTCTTCACCTGTAATAAAACTCAGCGACACAAAGAAAGTAAATGTCAAACCATCTCAGCCCAAGTAACACCTATTAATCACAGGAATCAGTTTTCTCACACTTTTTTACTTTGAAAAGAAAAATCAACTCTGCTACATTTTCAATCCTGTCATTCAAACCTTCCTTACAATGCTGAGACAGAGATGGTCACTAATGAAAATCAAAGGGAGCAAAGTGATTAAAAATGCGGATTGATGCTGACAGTGAAAAGTAAGTAGTTACAGCAATGTTGTCAACTGTTTAAGGATTTAATTTGTCCCTCTAACATGACATCAGGAAGGCGAAGGCACTGACTGTAAAACAAAATCATGCTAGCCATGGCAGCCTCCTTCAGATCATTTTGGGGTATAACAAATTAGCAAATAATAGTAGCCATTTACTATGATACAGAGACATTAGCAACGCAGAAAAGTTCAAGATTTGCTGAAAACCATATGATCTGATGTTGTCAATCTTCTTCTGTTCTTGACTGATGGGTTATGGTTCCGATCTGGTCGTTGTATAGCTTGCGTCAGCCAAAAAACACTCAAACTAATAGTCCACCCATAATGCCCCTTTCTACATTATCCCAGATCTCTTTTGCCGTTGTTCTAGAAAAGACATATCAGCCAACTGTGTTTCGCAGCTAAGTACATTTTACAAGTTTTATTATAATTTCTAACCTTTTTGTTTTGGTCTACATAATGTTATCTGAACATTGTTTACCCTTTTTTCGCCTTCATAAGAGTGTTGTTCATCTTTAACCTATACCCTTTGGTACTTCTTGCCTACCATAGTTGGAAGCTTCCCCTTTCTTCTCTTTCCCTTACCGTTGGGTAATCTATTCTACCATCATTGGTAGGATTCTTCTCTTTTTTTTTATGACTGAGTGATTGTGTGTTTCCCAAATTTCTCTTTCTTTATCTTTGCCCTTTCCTGGCTATAATGTCCAAGGGTCAGCTCCCAGTGTTCTCTCCTGTCTATCTGATGAATCTGGGCATCTTGGGGCAATGTAGCAATTGCCTCATGTACACAGACAACCAACCCTTTCCTCCTACCACCCAACACTAAAACCTGTGAGAGATGCACTTATCTAGCCAAACTGGAGGTAAAGCTCTCTCCAACCAAGACTGAACTTGACAGTCAGGAGGAGAAGGTAAACACTTGCACCACACCGCACTCATCACATAGTCCCACTAAACCTACACCAGCAAAATCCACACATAGAAACACAAAAACATTTGTGGAGGCTCTCCATAATAATCTGCTCAAGCAGCAGAGACCTCCAAAGCAGAAATGCAAGCAACCCCCCCCCCCCCCAACACAACCCAAATGACACACAGCCCACAGACTCGGTGTGCCAATCAACCACAGCCTGTAAGGCAAAACAACATACCCAACACACTAGTCATAGGTGACTCTATAGTCAGGCACACTGATGTCCCACTCACCAGGCTAAACAAGGAGAAGGTTACTGTCAACTGCCTGTTGGGTGCCAGGATCCGCCACATAACCCACGCACTCAGGTCACTCCACAACAAGTACAAATATGACTCTGTCATTGTCCGTGTTGGTGAGAATGACCTGAGATGTACCTCCCTGGACTACATGAAAAGAGACATGGAAGAGCTCTCCGATCTTGTATCCCATGCAGGTATGACCCTAGCCCTGAGTAGCATCCTGCCATTGCTCAGAATGATACTGCAGTACAATGACAAAAAGATTGACTTCAATAATTGGCTAAGCTTCTGGTGTCATTCTAAGGGGATTCAGTATTTGTCTGCCTGGGACGACATGGTTGACAGACCACGGTGCTTTGCAAGAGATGACTTGCATCTGTCACTCCTGGAATTCCGGATACTGGCTAAGGCTCTTGCCGCCCCTATAGTGCCTTTTTTAGGCAAGGTTCAAATGACAAATTCACCACCGTAGCATGAACGGGCAAGCAAAAACTGAGGGTAATGCTATTCATTGCTCGAAGTCTAAATTTCAAAATGCACTCCCTTGAGGCACTCCTTAAAATTGAGAACATCGATATCTGTGCAGTGACTGAGACCTAGTTCAAGGCTCCAGGGAGCACCCCTGCATTACCAGGCTATAACTCATACCACACTTTTTGGCCACCTAACCTGGACCGGGACATCTAAGGTGGAGGTTCATTAAGGATATCCTCACCTCCAGGCGAGTTGCTCAGCATAATGCATCCTAGGTTATCCAAGTGCAACTAATTTTGGGCAAAACTGCAGTCCAAATTGTAGCTTGCTACATATTCCCCAGCATGCCCCAGGATTTGCACTCCTCTTTTTTTTGATTATACTGGAAAATATTAGGATTCAACCAAACACCCCAATAATGGGCGATTTCATGTACCCCACCATTAACTGGGAAAACTACCAGGGGCAACAATATCCTAGACCTAGTCAATACCAACACGAGTGGCTGGTGTTCCACACCTGAAGTCAACTTCTCTTTGGTCAGATCTGACCATAAGCTAATCACCCTAGATATCCGTATTCCGCCCCCACCCCCCCCATTTAGGAAACCACGGTAAAATATTTCTCCAAAGCCAACTTCATGCTTCTTTATACAGAACTGGCGAACTTCATTACACCCATGCAGATGGACAGTACAATTACAACTGCTGAATCCTACACAGATGCACTCTATAAGCATTTATACGAGTGCATGGATCATGCTATCCCAAACCGAACCAAGACGCTATCTTCCAAAAAAAGGAAGCCAATCTGGTGGTCCCCTGCCGTAAACTCTGCAACAGAAGGAAGAAACTGTTGCAAAAGAGAGTAAAATCCCATGAGTGGAGGAGCTCCCTGGTCAGCCTCAGTAAGAAGCTGAGATCCCTTATAAGATCCCCCAAGGCTAGCTATGAAAACAAAATCGGCAGTGATTCTAGGGATAACCACAAAGCATTCTATAGCTATGTCAGGAATCTCAATGCAACACCCAGATCTGCTCTGAGTTGCAGCACAACGGCACGAAAATTACAGAACCAACTGATATTGCCAACATCCTGGCAGGTTCAGTGCTAACTTTACCCTCCCTCTCACCCCTAAAGGGCCCATATCTATACAGGAAGAATGCAGAGTCCCTGTAATCACAACTACGCAGGTAAAAGCTGCACTCTCTAAAGCCAAAAACACAGCATCCTTGGGACCGGACAACATCTCAGGCTGCATTTTACACTAACTTCAGAAAGAACTGGCATCCCACCTAAGCACCATGTTCAATCATAACCTCACTTTAGGCTTTGTGCCAACTGAATGGTGCACAGAAACAGTTATCCCACTCCACAAAGGGGGAGCCATCACTGATCCCGGGAACTATCGCCCTATTAGCCTGACAAGCCTGGTCTGTAAGGCCATGGAACGTATTAACATGGAACTCATAAACAGACATTGGTAACTTCCAAACTCTGGTCCCCACCCAGTTCGGGTTTGTGAAAGGCAGATCATGCCTCCTAAACCTGATCGACTTCTTTGAGGCAGAGGCAGTCACCAAAGCCGCAGACGAGGGTAAGGTGGTTCACACAGCCTATCTTGACCTTGCCAAGGCTTTCGACACCATCCCCCATTCTGGAACTATAGTTAAACTCACTAAACTAGTTATAAATTCCTATGTTACAAGATGGGTTGCCAACTGGCTCACTGACAGAACCCACACTGTAAAAGTTGCAGACTCCAAATCTGACTTCAAACCAGTGACAAGTGGAGTACCACAGGGTTCAGTCCTGGGACCTCTCCTGTTTGATATCTACTTATCTGAAGTACAGGCTAACACAGAAGGCCTTTGGCTAACAAAGTTAGCAGATGACTGCAAACTAGGAGCCATAGTAAAGTCCCGAAATGATGTGGAAATCCTACAGAAGGGCCTCACTGAGACAGATGCCTGGTGTCAGAGCCATGGCCTCAAGCTCAATGCCAAAAAGTGCATTGTCATTCCCTTTGGTAAAAACTCTGTACCCATGAGCTACCACATAGGCGGCAGTCTACTTAACGCCGAATGTGTGATTAGAGACCTTGGGACCCAGGTGGACAGTAGTTTCTCCTTTGATAATCACATCACCACAGTAGTCTGGAAATCCTTCTACGTGGCACACCTCATCACAAAAGTGTTCTCATCCAGGAAAAAATAGGTCATTGTTTCCCTCTACTTGACACTCATTAGGCCCATCATGGAGGAGTACAATGCCCCATTTGGAATGTACCTCACATGACATCTGCAGCAGCTGGAAAGGCCACAGAAGTACCTCACAAAGAGGATTGGTGGCCTCAAACAGATACCTTACTGTCTCAAAAAACTTCAGCTTTACTCTGTAGCATATCGCCTACTCCAAGATGATCTCTACCTAACATATAAAGCTATGCCAAACCCAGAGCTGTTGGGCCTGCTACACCTAAAGAAATGCCAATCCCTCTGAGCTACACACTCAAGGGACCTAAACCTTATCACCACAATAAACAGGACATGTTGGAGGGATAGATTCTTGTTGCAGAGACTTCCCATACTCTGGAACAAGCTACCCATCTGTGTCAGGCAAAGTTCCTTACTAGCACTCTTCAAGAACAATCTTGATGAGTGGATGGGAAGTAGGAAATACACCTTGGGGATCACTTCTGCTAAACAAGGGGCACAAGAAAATAACTTTCTTGGGTGGCATAAGCCAGGGAACCTTGTTGGCTAGGCTTACTTAGACTCTTGGGCCGATGGCCCAGTACCTACCTATGAACCTATAAATCAAAATCGACCACTGGTTTTAAGCAGTGCCAAGATTGTGGCAGAAAAATGCTGAACTTGTATGGTCATGACAAATGTGTTTGTTTAGGTGTGTTTCACCTTGATCTAGAGTTCTGTATCTACGAGGGCTTCAGTAATAGAGCCCCGGTGGAACGTAGAAATAAATTAATCCTTAAAGGGCTTCTTAAGGCCCCTTTTGAGGAAGCATTGTCTAAGGTCGACCAGTCTCCTCAGGCCTCTGGCGTAAAAATTGCTCGTTCGGTGCCAATGTCTCCTTCAGCACCAACATCTAAAAAACATAAACACCCTTCAGCCGGTTCCTCTTTGGAATGGAAATCTAAGGTTCTGAAAA
The DNA here is from genome assembly GCF_019279795.1 of Protopterus annectens. Lineage (NCBI taxonomy): Eukaryota > Metazoa > Chordata > Ceratodontiformes > Protopteridae > Protopterus > Protopterus annectens. The sequence continues at coordinate 1,431,208,342 of NC_056741.1, forward strand.
TTTTGAAACACACTGAGTCTTCGGCACCGACCTCTGCCTTGGTGCCATCGACACTGACTAATAATGACTTCAGTGTTGGCACTCACTATTTTAGTTACCATGTCGGTACCATGTCTCCTTGGCTCCGAAGCCCCTACCTTCTGCCCCTGTAATTTTCTTTACACCCAGGACTAAATATTCTCATTTGATCAACCCCTTTTTGGGTCAACTTCCTAGTTACATTTATAGAGAGACCTGAATTCCCCTCGAAGTTGTCCATTTGCTCCACCATGAGTCTTTCTGAAGTTGATATAGTGAGGTTGGTGGACCAGCTTCAGACAACTAGGGGTCTTCCTCCATCGTCTCACCCCCTCCCCTGGTGCAGAGGAATTCTCTTCCAGTACCTCAGATATACTCCCCCTATAACCTCTTTGCAGGCTTTAGGGCTGCTGAATCCAGCCACATAGACTCTTATGGCCTCTGCGCTGATAACTTCCTTGTCTTCAGTTCCAGGCATGCCTCTGACACACTTGGTGCCTTAAGAACAGATGGGTCCCAGGGATACTGTCTTCACCGTCGAGTCTGGGGGTGGGGGTTTGAGTTGACTCCTGTTTTTTATTTGGAGCTGACCTTGCCGCTTAGGGCTGCGCTGGCTGCAGGCCCTTCCTCAGCTCCAGCTTTGCAGATGGGTCTCTTGGGGCAGGGTGTGACCCTAGTTCCGAGTTTCTGTCTCATTTCCAGGCTCCCATCCCTCCTCAGGGGGGCCTGCGTTTCAGGCTATGGAGAGGGCTTTGGATACCGCTTCTTCCCAGGTGGCTCCTGTATTACCAGAGTCTCACCCGTTGACCCCTGCTTACCCGGAGCTACCACCAACCTCTGTACCGGGACAGCGAGCTCCAAGGATGCAAGACATATATCATCCAAAGGTCACCCCTCTTCTGAGTTCTTTTTGGATATTCCCACTGAAAGAGCCCCTTTGGAAGAAATTCTGTAAGAGGAAACACCTGGACTCCACTGAAGTCTGTCATGGAGGACATTGATTTCAATGAGGGGGAGGGATCGCCCTGGTCACTACTGGAAGATGTCTCCTTCGGAGACATTCTGGAGATCCTTAAACAGAGGGGTGACTGGAAGCCCAAAGACCGTACGTCCAAGGAGTCTGTGTACTTGCAAACCTTTGGAGCTCGCTCATCTACTTCCTCGGTGACCCCTCCTGCTGAAGATCTCATCAAACTGATAGGTCAGTGGGCTTGGAAGGCCCCTGATTCGATAGAATTGATTCCCCGGAGACCAGATAAAGTACTTTTCTTTCCCAAGGATCATCAGTACTGAGCGAAAGTATTAGCAGTGGACGCCATGGTAGTAGTGGCTGCCACTAAAAAAGAACTGGCTGAGGAAAGTTCCACTGTTCAACCCCCTAACTGGAAGTCAAGAGCAATGGACAGATTTGGTAAGTGGGTTTACACAGCAACCTTTTATCATTAGGTCCCTGTGCTTTTTGGCACATTTTACTAGGCTCCAAAGGAATCTGGTCAAGGAGCCTTTGAATAGCCTAGCAGGAGCAGTAGCTAAGCGGCTCCAAGAAAAAGTGGCTTCCCAGCTAGCTTCCCTAGAGTCCATCTCTAATTCTCCATGAGACTAATTGCACATGCAGCTGAAGGGGAGATCAGGTCAGCAGGTTCAGATGTTGCAATTTGATAACATGCTTGGATGCACCTGTGTGAGTTTGCGGAGCCGTCCTCCTTCGTCAGTGCTTCCTTTGACAGATCTTCCTTGTTCTGCACCAAAGTTCAAGAAACTCTATCTAGGTGTGAGAAAGATGGAAAGACCCTGTCTGCAGTGGGCATACATTTTTTTTCTTTTCCCCAATGAACCTATTCCAAGAATCAGAGGAGTGGGAAGATGTGGTTCATGAAGTCCAAGAGGCCTTTTCCAGACACTTGTGGTATGGACTCCTCTCAGGACAGAGGGGGGATTTCCAATAGAAGATGCCATCCTAGAAGCAGAGGTGGTCCGCAGAGGCCGGGTTTCATGGCGTCCTTATTTGGCCAGCCCTATCAGCTCTTCTGAAAGGAGGCCCATTGCTTGCTTCTGGTGGCAGTTGGGAGAAGATTTTCTTTACACCCAACAGCCTGGTGACAAGTAACCACAGATGCCTGGGTGCTAAGAATTATTTCCAGAGATTACTTTATCCCTTTCACTCTTTACCCAAGAACCCAAACAAGACTCCCCGATGTTCCACCCAGTCAGAGGGACCAAGCAGCCGTAGACCCACTAGACCAAATATGATCTGAATTTTACTCGATGTTCTTTTTAGTGCCAAAAACGACAGTGGACTGGAGACCTATTCTGGATCTTAGTATTCTAAACATATGTGTTCAACAGTCCAAATTCCAGATGGTCATAGTTCAGTCAATACTCCCCTTTTTAGAGGAAAACTATTGGATGTGCTCTGTAGACCTCCAAGATGTGTATTCTCACACAAAAATGGACAAATGCTCAAGAAGATTTTTCCGCTTCTGGCTAGGAGCCAGTCATCATTATCAGTTCAGGGTGCTGCCCTTTGGTCTCACCACAGCCCCCAGGGTGTTCACCAAGTGTATGGCAGCAGTAGAAACTTACTTGAGAGTGCATGGATTTCGGGTGTTTCCGTATATAGATGACTGGCTCATTCCACCAGACAGAAATTCACCCTACAATTGTTCCTGCAGCAAGGTATCATGGTCAACTTTCCAAAGTCTCAACTGACCCCCTCTCAGGATATGGAATTTAGCAGAGCTCGTCTCAACTCTGTCTCAACTCTGTCTCAACTCTGTCTCAACTCTGTCTCTCTCTCTCTCTGTCTGTCTCTCTCTCTCTCTGTCGGTCTCTCTCTCTCTCTCTCTGTCTCTCTCTCTCTCTCTCTCTCTCTCTCTCTCTCTCTCTCTCTCTCTCTCTCTCTCTCTCTCTCTCTCTCTCTGTCTCTCTCTCTCTCTCTCTCTCTCTCTGTGTCTCTGTCTCTCTCTCTGTCTCTGTGTCTCTGTCTCTCTCTCTCTGTCTCTGTGTCTCTGTCTCTCTCTCTCTGTCTCTGTGTCTCTCTGTCTCTCTCTCTCTCTCTCTGTCTCTCTCTCTGTGTCTCTGTCTCTCTCTCTGTGTCTCTGTCTCTCTCTCTGTGTCTCTGTCTCTCTCTCTCTCTGTCTCTGTCTCTGTCTCTCTCTCTCTCTGTCTCTGTGTCTCTGTATCTATCTCTCTCTCTCTCTGTGTCTCTGTCTCTCTCTCTGTCTCTCTCTGTGTCTCTGTCTCTCTGTCTCTCTCTCTGTGTCTCTGTCTCTCTCTCTCTCTCTCTCTCTCTCTCTCTCTCTCTCTCTCTCTCTCTCTCTCTCTCT